>NW_008237244.1:5680404-5687005 GCF_000691975.1 Corvus brachyrhynchos
GGGAACAGCAGGCTGGAACGGCAGGGACGAGCACAAATTCCTGGTGGCAGACAAGATGTATCCACATGGGGAACCCCCCGGAGGTCTGGGCAGGCAAGTCGAGCAGGGCTACAACATAGGGAAGGCTCGAAGCAACGGCAGGGGCAGGGCAGCCAGAAGGAAAAGCAGCCGAAGAAAGCAGCCTCCCTCTCTGTCCAAATGCCGGAGACCACTGCTCACACACCCAGGTGAAACAAAAGAGCAGCCAGCTCTTTTGTTTTTCTTAAATACCCAGCCATTTGTCCCCCTTGCAACATGTATGGGGAAAATTCCTTTAACAGGAAAAAAAAAACAGGAGAGCTCCTAAAACCCCAACAATGAGGGAAGGTAAGGGAAAGCAGAAGACTGCCATTCAACACAGGTTTGTTACTTGCGTGTTTTAGGTAATGAGATGTAACTTTATCCTAAAATCATTATTGAGCTGAGTGAAATTAAAAAATAGTTAAAGTAAAACCCAGCATAAAAGAGCCACATGCCACTTTGTTGTCCATGCACTGAACTAGTCTTCATAAGAAAGAAACAGATTTTTGTACATTAAGTTTTGTGATCCCTGAGAGACTGGTTTTTCAAGTAGACACCTATGTGTTGTGGCTCCCTAAGGCTCCTGAAAAACCCATTTTCCTCCATTCTATTCAGTATGAGTATCAATTTTGCTACTTCCTTTTCCTTAGATGCCTCAGGATTTGGCCACAAGAAAGAAGTTTTGAACTTCCGTTGCTTATCTGTTAATGGTGTTAAACCATTGCAGAAGAATAAGAATAGAGGCTTTTAGGCCTGGAAAATCCTAGTTCTTTTCTTCATTGTTGAAAAAACTTCCTGTTTCCCACCTCCCATCCAGTGCCTGTTGAAGCAGTCTGTGTTGATGTGACTGCATTTACCGTCACATTAAAAATAATATGACTGAGAGATGAGTTTTCCCCTGTAGAGGTGTGTAGCAAGATTAATTTCTCCTGTCTGGAGAAATCAGAGTGCTAAGCGGTGCTGCAGAAGTGCTGGCTTGTGTTACAAATCATATGGTCATTAATTCCTGAGGAAAAAAGTTAGCCCATCCCAATCAGTCTGCTGCATAAAATACATGGGAGACACATCCCTTTTGAGAAATGCTCTTGAGAACACTTTTTAATTGTTACATGTCTTGCACCAGTATTACTACATAGCACACTCATTACCTCTAAATTGAAAAAAGTGTATGCCTTATTTTTTCCTTCTTTTTAATGATAGTAATTCTCTTTTCAAGATTGAAAAGCTTTTCAAGCCATACCATAGAAGGTTCTTTTCTTCCAGTTGCTTTACTTGAAGGCACAACTTTCCTTTACAAAAGCATACATAGATGTCTGTGCTGATCCACCTAGGTTTTTACATCTGTTCATTTATAGTTTACATTAGGTTTAGGTCCTCAAGATAGACCTTCAGCCTCCTGGATTCATATCCTGAAACCACAGCTCCTGCTTAGAGGTAGGCAAAGGAGAAAGCAAATCAATGTCCCACTAAACTCAGTTGAGGACAGGCTAAGTTGAACAGAGCAATAAGCAGCTTTATCGCCCAGCAGCATACTTACATATTCATCTGTGTATAAAAGCCAAGGGCATCCACAGTCCAAAGCCGTTCCGGCAGATGAAGTCTCTGAACTTGTGTCACTGGGGTCAGATCCAGTCTCATGAAGAAAGAGAGGGGGACATTCTCAAAATATTGAATAGCATTGCCTGCTTGCTGCTGTTTCTCCCATGAACAAATTACTTCTCCATCTCACAGAACAAAGTCCTCAACTGAGAGTCCTCAGGCAAAAGCTCTAGGATGTTGGATAAAAGCTGGAGCAGGGCTGTCACTTGGTGGTGACACATCACTCACCATAGCAGACACTTCATCTTCTTCCATGGCTTTTCCTCCCCTGAACATCTTCCATACAGGAAAAGTTACTCCAGAAGGTATTGTTTGGGTGCTAGACAGCATCAGTCATGCCTGGAACGCTATTAAAGGCTATGTGGGAAAACAGAGTTCTTCACCAGTGTCCAGAGTTCCTTGCTGTCTGAGTGCCCTTCCCTGGGGCTGTGTGCCACTCTGCCCTGGGTATCACAAGCCTGGTTTGCTAAACATCCTTGAAGTACTCCTGCAAAGAAAGCATTTAGCCTTCCTCACAAGGAGGATGGTCCCTGAAGGGAAATAAAAGGGTGAGCAGCTGGAAGGAGAGGCTGTGTTTCACACTGCAGGAGGGACACAGCATCAGGAAAGGAAGCACAGCTGCTCCTGAAGAGGTTTTTAGTGAAAGCTAGTAACATTTCAGGTGTTAAATGAAATGAAGAGAAATGCTCAGATTTGGTTGCAGAGCTAGCTTGAATGGAGATTGAATACTACTAGCCTTCTGCAGGCCTCCCAAGCCATGGGACAACAATAAATCCACAGTCAGACACCACAGAGAAGATCTTCACTTGTGTTCTCTTTAGCTCTGTTTTAGTGTATCCTTCTCAGATCTGGCTTAGCAGGAATTTGGAATTATGTGGTATTTTTGCTGCTTTACTGTTGTGTTGCTTTGATACAGATATTTTCTTAAGCTGTAAAAATAGCCTGTATTTCACAGTAGTGCTAAAGCAGCAGATAAAGGCAGATACCCATATCTAGATGGGACTGACTATTATTTTTCTGTACCTCATTTCATCCCTAGAGACCAAATATGTCTATAAAACATTAGAAAACTGTGAAAGCAATGTGAGTTCCTAGGGGTGATAATGCTATATAAACTAAACAGGATGAAAGACATCCCGGTAAATATACAGGCTTGCCTGTATCAGTTACAATGGTACAGACATAATTGCTTACAGTTCTAGCCTCAAACATGAAAAAGGCCTGCCATTTGGCCATTCCACATTAAATAAACTAGAGATAATGCTTTGATGTACTGATCTTCTTTTTCTTTGAGGGTACCTATTTAAATCTGGTAACACCTTGCCTGTAATGATGAACAGTGAGGGTCTGAGTCTGCTTTCAGATTGGCGAGCAAGGTCAGATAGTAATCGCAGCACTAATGAAGTTGCATGAAGCCTTAGTGCTCCTCGCTTCACAGAGAAAAAAACATGCAGCTCTGCCTAGCACCAGGTCACAGCTCTTGAAGTCTGCTTAGTTTCACCTGAAGTTATCTCAAAAGCTTCTCCTGCCCCTGCCCAAATGATCCTCTGCTCTGCACAAGCTGGATCTTCTCTTAACAACTTTTGTTAATACAGTTGTGTGAGCTGGTAGTGTAATTTATTTTTATGACACTTTTACTAGGACAGATTCCCTAGCATACTCTTAGCTGAAACATCAAATCCTCCTGCCAGCAGTTTGTTTCATCCAAGGGATGGAGCTTCACCCGCAAATCTTTTTATTTTCTAAGAGTGGGTCTTAAGCCAGGTTTGCATTTGGCTGTGTCAGGATTCTATCAAGTCCTATTGACAGTTCAAGAGATACAATATATATCTGCAAAAGTCAGCTTTCAAGTTGGTAAAAATTCTTTATCTGAAAATGTCTGTCCATAGCCTGAATGCATAGGACCTGCTGTTCAGAAGTTTGGACATCACTCCACCACGGTACTTTTGAAAATTTACTTGTAAGAGTTTGCTTCAGATAAAGTATTCTCAAGTCAGCATTTCTAGATGATGCTTTAAGAATGTAGCCTTCAAATTTGTGAACAATGATTTTCATAGTATACAAATGTTTTTGAAGAATTGGCCCTTACCCATGAATTACTAGCTAGGGATAAGAAGTAATGTTTTGGGGTTTCAAACTTTTATGTTTTTTACTTTGATAAACAATTTGAAAATTTAGGAACAGAACTTTGGTTTAGATCAAATCAAAGAAAACCTTAGGCATTTCAGCAAATAAAAATAATTATATCAGTAAAACCTATTATTAATAAAATAATGTCACCATATATCAAAGGAGGTGAACTGAAAAACCTAGTTATTTCAAAATACTAGCCAAACCCATAAAGTTGGGAAGGGGGGTGGGTTAAATTCAAATTAATTTTATTTTTTTCATCATATTCTTTTTCAGAATGACATTTAATGTTAGAAATAATTCCAGTCTCTTCTTATGGTGAGTATACTACTTATCCATAAATTAGTTCAGTACAATCAGCCTGTTCTTGCTTTTTTCATCTGATTTCCAAAACAGAAATAGAATTAAAGTAAACTCAGAAATGCTGCTAGAGGTTTTTTGCTTGGTTTGTGGTTGGTTGTTGGTTTTTTAAGGGTTTTTTTATGGTGATATGTATCTAATTAACAAAAAAGAATGGTAATAGCAATGACATTTTCACTCTTTTGACCTTATAAGGCCTTAGGCAGAAATCTTTTGTTGTTGATCTTCCTTACAGCAATGCTCCACAAAGCTTCAGTTGCCATTTTACTCCTCCAGAGAAGAGAGCTGTGTTGTTATTTGGTCTGGGTTTTAACTTAAATAACAAATAATTTATTAAGAATAACTATTTGACATGGCAGCAGTATGATTTGCTTTAGCCATGTGCCTAGCACTAAGCTGTCCAATACTTTCTTTATTCTCAGTGCATGCAAGCAGAATATTGCACGTACATCTGAAAGGCAGAGAGCAGTGAACTTTTTTAAATACTCTGTATTATTTTATTTAACAGTCATTGGCATAAGAGACTTGGCGCAGGGTTCCACCCTATTGCATTTAGCCATTGGAAAAGTTGTCTGTCACTGCAAAATAACATTTGGGTATTGATTGAGTATTGATTTCAGTGGGACTGACTTCAGTCCCATCAATTTAAGTGGGGTTTGGGCATTTCTGAAAATCCCACGTGACATCTACCTGCAATGTTAAATGCCAAATTGCCTTAGAAAACCCTGTCTCTTGGACAGTAATATCATGTTTTTTAAATGCAGTGTAAGTTCCTGTGTGATTTAAGCAGTTTGGAAAGTTCAGTCCATCTCACAGCTCATTTAGGGGAAGTACATATATTGCCTACTTTCTTGGACCTTGAACCCATGTAGGGTGGGACAATATTTGATCCATTTTCCACTACCAGAAAT
Organism: Corvus brachyrhynchos; assembly: GCF_000691975.1. Classification (NCBI taxonomy): domain Eukaryota; kingdom Metazoa; phylum Chordata; class Aves; order Passeriformes; family Corvidae; genus Corvus; species Corvus brachyrhynchos. The sequence goes on from NW_008237244.1 coordinate 5,685,465, forward strand.
TATCTGGTATAGATCTTGTTCTTTGGTCTATTTTCTTATTTATATGCATAGTTTACAAATCAGCTTTGGAAAACAGAGTTGGTATCACAGCACAAGTACCTACAAGTCTGGGGAGATAAATAAACTCTATGTGAATAGACTCTACATACACAGGCCACAGCGAGTGCAAAGTTACAGGGATTGTTTTAAGCCTCTTCAAACTGTTTCACATTTGGTGAAGAGTGAAAGCCCATGTATAACTTTGCTTAGTTAATATGTAGTGATTTGGTATCTCACAGTTACCTGAGGATTTTTCAGCTCTTAAGATGCACTCTTAAACTTGTATCTGGTTTCCAAAGGTGTGCCTTCAAAAGGTGTGCTGTCAGATCTAGAATCTGACCCAATAATGATTTATGGATATTTGGGAAAGTTCAGAGCAATTTGTACTTTCCAAAGTCTAACATATCCTAGAATCTGAGAATGTCTTACTTTTTTGTCCATACCCATCTTTAATTGTTTGCAGGTTTCCTTTTTAAGCTGCAGTATTTATTTAATTAATTAATTGTGTTGCATAAAGCCACAAGTTTGAAGAAAAATGGACAAGAGAGTGATAGTTGGTTACTTTCTCTGTTCTTTTATTGGTATGATAATTAATGCTATAACAGTAATATTTGCATGTGGTGGATATTGGATGTTAGGCATGTCTGTGCATTATCCTGCAACACAGTTTTACCGCTTTTCACAGCTCTTTTTGTGTACCATATGCAGCACAATATTGACAGATGATTTAGTATTAGACCTAGTCTGCACATCACTTCAATAGGATGGATGAGAAAACACCAATGCTCCAGCTGGACTGGATTCTACCCTTTAAAAATATCTATATTTGATCAAACACCATGGAAGAATGCATATCATGTATACACATCTGAGATATCTCAAAAAGAAATTTCTGTTAATGTTTTTATCCTTGAGAAGTGAACTACAAGGGTCCAACATATACAAATTTTTCCTGGCAGGAAAGGAAAAGAGAGAGGGAACAAGGCTGGTAAAAATGTTAAATAGAAAACAAGGCGCAGTCACAGAAGGAGTTCACGTTCCTGTGTTTCCTTTGGTAACACGCAATAACAGCCATTCCACCTGTGCCCTGGCTTCTTACCGCCACAACAGCCAACTGCTTGCAAAAACAACCAAATAATAAACTTCTTATAAAGAAATTAGCACATGTATTTATTTTTTTTTCCTCTTTTTTTGCTGCCACTCAATCCAACTTTCCTTCCCACTTGCCTGGAAGCAGCTGTGCTTCCACTTTTTAATTGGAGAAGCAGTACTGCTTCATATGAGTAGCATTGGCTTTTGGCAGCTTGAGATGTGTTAAATTCAATCAAAATACCCATGAGCAGCAGAGAAATCAGACTTTTTTTTCTTCCCACTCATTACTTGTGAAACCTGAATCTTTTCCCAGGTAGCAAGCCTTTCAGTTTCCAATTCACTTTTTAATATTTTTTGCATTTAATTATGTTAAATTGAAGAAAGATAATGTTTTTTATATATATATATAT
>NW_008237244.1:5687877-5763843 GCF_000691975.1 Corvus brachyrhynchos
TATATATGAATTTGTGTAGATGAATGAGATTATTTTAGGCAAACCACTTATTTCCCACCACTCATTTCCCAGGCTGGTATGTCATTGTTATGAAATGTCATGTCTCTTTGCAGACTGCCTGAAACTGATTGACATAACTGGAGAGGATGCCTTGGAACTATTTCATGGGAGTTGAGGGCATTTGGAAAAAACCTCACTTGTCTAAAAAATCACAGTTTGAAAGAGGGGAGGGAATTAAATGTCTCGGCGTAAAAAAAAAATCATGAGTTTGAAGCATGTAAGGTTTTTTAAAAACTGTTTCATTTCCAATTCAAGATGATATTTCAAATTAGGGGAGGAAGCAGAATGCCCTTATTTCGCATTTTGACACTGTTTTCATGAATAAAATAGGGGATAAGTCTAGTCATTGGCTAAATTGGAAAATATTTTAACTGCCTGGAGAAAACAGGTTGCAGGATTTTGTCAAGGCCTTGTGCATACTTTTATGAGCAACATCTCTATACATCAATCTAGATATTCTACTCTGCACACATTTAAGTTAACAAGTCTTATCTCTCTAACTAATGTTGAATAATGGAGAAGGGACTGGCAGAAAGAAGCAAAATCTGTGTCATGGATTTGTATGTTAAAAAAAAAGTTGAAAAAGCAAAGTTAAATCATAAAGCCTGTCTTGTTCGTCTGATATCAGAAGAACATGAGACTGGGACAGATCATGGAAGGGATGTAGTTAAAGGACACATGGCTTATTAATTATTATTTAAGTGGTGTCAGCTGCAGCATCCTGCACTCAGCTTGGATAGCTCTTCTGTAATCTATATCATATCTGTGACATCCTCCCTATAGAATGTGTTGACATGCAGAATGGTTTAATTCTCAGAAAAATAATCCGTAGTGATAGTGGGGAGAGCTGGGGGCACGCGGGTGGAAGGGAGCACTTGTGTACCACCAAGTGCAGTGAGAAGGCATGGTGATGCAGGCAGCTGGGCAAGGAAGGTGCCGACAGATACCCTGGCACAAAGAGGAGGGGAAGTGGAGGCACAGGCTGCTCTGCAAGGAGTGTCCTGGCAGCACACAGGGCACTGTCAATCCTTCAGTAGCTTCGAAGCTAACTGTCCTTGGGAGAGGGTGTGGAGTGATGAAGCTTGCAGCCTCAGTCTACTAGAATATTACTTAGCAAAATCAGCTTTGTTTTCTTCTCCAGACTAAAACACCCATCCGTGCATCAGAAAGGTGCTCTTAGAGCTGTTCAGATCCTCTATATAAATACACACTTAAATAATTTATTGAAATATATATTATGTAGCTGTTATACAGGAACACTTTGGTTTGTCATTGAATATGTATAAGGCAAACATTTTCCCTTAAATGATTGCCTGTGGATCTGCTTGGGTTTGTTGTACCAATTTGTAAATGCTCTCCTGGAGACAAAAAAAATAAAAATCCAAGCTACAAAAAACTAACAAACAAAAAAAAACTTTTATGAAAATGTATAAGAAAGGAAAAGTGATTTCCTAGTACAACACAAATTTGTACATTTTTTATTTTATTTTTTTTTAATTTGCAATGCTAACATTAATTAGATGAACAGAACAATCCCCATGCAATTTTCATGTGTACATATTCAAAGCATCTCAGAAACAGAATGCAATGAAAAGGTGAAAGAGGGAGAAGGCAGAAGGAGGGAGATGCAGATGTGGTCTTTAAGACTCAGTGTTTTGAGTTCTTTTCTATTATAGCTGTAAAATCTCATGGGACCCCAGCATGTCTGCCAAGGGTGTAAAGGAGGTGAGAACTTGATCCACATACTTTTCAAACTGATGAAGGAATCTTTTGGGATTGTATACATCACTGTCTCTGTTCTAGAGGACAATGATTGATTTAGACTTCTTCCCTAGACTAGCAGATCCTGGTTCCCTACAGAATCAATGGAAGTAGTAAGACAGCCATTATAATTATTTAACTCAAATGTTGTGTCTACCTCTCTTTGAGTGTTTAAGGGGTCAGAGGCTAACTGGTCTGGCAGACCTTGAATTAATTGCTCTGACTCATTGAATGCTTTCTTGGATTTCAATATAAGTACCCGCTATTCATTCATCTTAGATGTCACTGGAGATAATCCCTCTACATATGTGTTTAGTCCCTTTAAGCATATTTTTTAAAGGGAGGAACATTCACCTTCAAGACAAGACAGCTGGAGTGAGGTGCTTGGACATATTTGTTCTTGGTATAGCTGTGTCTTCAGTGAAATCTGTAAAATTCACTTTTGCTTCAGTGGGAATAGAGGCTGCCAAGCCAGAATGCTTGTCTTAAAACTGTTCTTTATGTCCACCTTCAAGTGTTTCAGCTGAACTGTAAAACAGAAATACCTTGATGCCCAACAGAAACTAGCATAAAATGAGGAGACTAACTCTGCAAGCCAGGTTCTGGTATCTGTGAAGATGTCTTTGGTCAGGGCAGTGTTTGCTAAAGGGGATGAGGCCACTGCTAAACTGATAAGGTTGATGAGCATTTTTGCACCAATTTTCCTGCCCAAGATGGAAATTGCTGGCTGGGGGACAGGAGGGCAGTGGATTGGAAGAGTTCAGCTTTCTAAACTGAAGCAAACACACTCAGTCTCTGCAGGTCTGACAGAAATAAAGTGCCTTCACTAGCACCTAACATTGCAGTATTTTCTCAGGCATAGTATTTTAAAATTTTGGCAACTACATCTTTGTCTGGAAATTCTTCAGTGTATGTTACTGAGCTCTCCAGTATTTGAAAGCCTGCTGAAGCACAGAGGTAGAACACCGATGCCTGATCTGCTCAGGTACCTGAATGGTCCATAATGTGCCTCACATAGACAACTTAGCTACTGTCAGTACTGCAGAGATGAAATAGGTCCTGATGAAAATGTGAGGCTGCAAAGCAGAGAACACGATGAAACTTGTATCAAATATGAGAGGCCTCTAGAAATATCAGTCCACTACTTGCCTACAGAACAAGAAAAGAAGTAGGTGTGATAGATTTGATGGCTGTTCTGGAACTGGCACCTCCAACATTTTCCACCAGGTGAAAAACCTGGCTGTGAGACATTTCTCCGGTGCCCAATAAAACTTTTAAGAATCTTGTTTTGGAATAATCTAAGCAGGAGTGAACTTGATTTTTTCCAGATGCTTGCTCTTTTCCTTGTTCTTTTGATACATTCATATGCAGTTCACTTTCTCACTTTAATCTCAGAGGTTAATTTCTTACCCCAAAACAGTACAATGGAGCAAAAGTTCTCTTAGGGTGTTGATGATCAAGAAGTAGACCTAATTCAAGAGTGTTGTTTCCTCAGACTGAAAATGCTAATTTATACTCTTATGGTGTGTATGGGGTGTTAGTCAACTGCCTTAACTACTGTACCCTAGAGCAGAGGCACAAATTCACACCTTGCTACAGATCTGTTCTGAGGTTTCCTCCCTGTCAGTGGAGCTGTGACCAGCATTTGATTGTATGATTCAGGCTGAGGAACCACAGGCCATCGGATGTTAAAACTCACCTGTCTCTGTGCTTTTAGTTAGAGAAGTTGGCATGCCTCAAGTACAGTGGTAGGCAAAATGTGCTCATGCCAGCCACATACTGTGTCTAATTCTTTAAATTGTCACTTCTGCAGGTACTTGGCTTTCAAATAAATAATTTTTGTAATTTAGTTATATGTGGAAAAAACCCCCAAACCAATGAAATATGTGAAAGCTGAGCATGGACATGCTAGAGACAGAGAGCATTCAGTAAAACAGTAAGATTTGAGAAAAAAGTGGCAGACAGCTATGTCTTTGGAGTGCCTTATTTACTGTATGTTCATGCTATAAGTCAGAGATATTTGAACAACTGAACTGTGTGTGCACAAAGACACTGGAAATGAGCTGCGTGCTATGGAGAGTTCACCAATGCCCAATTACTGAAAATAGTGAATTTAGTGTGGAATGGGTCATTGTCTTCTACAGCATGAAAAAGATTCCTGTATGATTTCTTTGGTATGAGAGATCATATGGCAAAAGAATTTAAAGTAGCCAGGTAAGGATCTGACCTTCTTCCTGATTCTTCCTAAATAGAACTGCATATGCATATATTACTTTGTGTGACTGTAATGACAGAAAATTACACTTCAACACTGCATGCGGCCTAGATATTCTAGAAATGATACCGTAGGCAAAACAAGGGTAGCCCAGGAGGGAAGAAAGAAATTATTTCTAAAATTCCATAATCCTTTTTATCTCCTATCCTAAAGTGAAGATTACCTCCCTACAAGAGATAATATTTCTTTTTTCTCGTTCTTTATGCAAATTCACCCATCCAGAAGAGAACAGAATTAATTCCATCAGAGTTTATTCCAAATAGGCAGTGATTGGGAAAAAAAAATCCTCATTTTGCTTTGCAATACGGTCTTCACTACACTAAAGAGTCAAATGCATCTCTTCATTGACATCTGGTAAATATAATAGCCATAATCATAAACAATGGTATCAGTAACTGGTGATGGAAGAAATAAGGCAATAAGGCACTAAGTTTAGCAAATACATGTTTGACACAATACAATTAGTCAAGGTAGATTTCAGAACTAGAAGGGCTCCAGAAACTTCTTCATTTACTATTACTAATCTGGAGCAAGTAGAGATGACTGTTCTATATGGGTGGCCATCAAAATCTTCCTCAGGAGCACAGCTATTGCCTGATGGTGTAGTTGAAGGTTTGAGGTAGCCTTAAACAGTAGCAGATAAAATGTCATTTAAATAGACTTCTTAGAAGTGTTTTAAAAACTCTAATATGACTATATCAAAATGGTGTGATGTTATCATATCATGTGCTGGAAGGGCTGCTTACTGGATTCCTGACTGGAAATTGATGATAGGACTGCCTGGCTATTAGAGGTGTCCCCCTAGGAAACCACACAGTTCAGCTTTCCTTCTCTGCTGGCAAGAAACCCTGGAAGGAAGCATGGCTTAAGACATAGTTGTGATGTGGTCTTTGGAACATGTGAGACCACAGGTAGCAGAGCCCAGTTCTTTATTAAGTCCGGGGCTTTCCCAGGGAGGATGTGGGGTGGAAGGCTGGTGAGGAACAGAGCAGGACAAGTTTGAAGGCAGATTTCTGTCCAAGTAGACAAGCCTGGATGCTGTGAAAGACTGTCTTAATATTTTAGCCTCTATATAGGAGCTAACAGTAACTCATATTATGGTTTGAAAGTTTTCCTGGCTTCCTGAGTGTCCTAAACAAGTTGTAACTTGGCCTCAACAGAGGGTCTTTGAAAAACTCCCAGTCTTATGCAAGTACTTCAGATGAAATACAGGCTTATGTTCCGTTCAGTCCCAAACTACCAGGAAATAACTTCACAGCTTCCTCTTGAGGTGTTTTTCCATGTCAGGATTTTCCACACTGCTCATTGCCACCATGCATGATCTTAACCTACAGCTGCTCACTGAGACAAGGAGACACAAATACGTGGCTTGCTCGAGAAGTTTAAAGCACCACTTTGAATCAAGCTCAAGTCTTGGGACTCTTATGTGTTACCCATTAGGTTTTCCTTCCTGACCTTACCTCTGGGAATGGAAATAGACCACAAACCCCACACTTCTTAGAGCAAATTACCTGCTTTGTTATTCTGTCTTTCAACCTTTGCCATAAATTCCACTTCATTAACATTGGCTGAAACACCTCACTGAGTTGCGCTGCTTGGGCTATAAAATGTGTCTGGTGAGTAGGCCAGAGAATATCTTTAGCTTCAACCATGCAAAAGAGCAGGATTGGGAGGCTCTGTCATAAATTGTCAGTGAATACTAGCAAGTACAGACTATTTATTATCTTAGTTGCTTACCAGTGTGTTGCAGTGTCAATGTCTCTCACCACACACTGTGGAAAATGTTTTTTCACTCTATGCTAGTGGGCAATAATTTCAAATGGACAGCCTGTGCAACACACTGCAGGTTAAATCCCATCTGGATTAAGTCTTTCCTCCCTGAGTCAAGCCTTGGAGTGATAAACTAGCCAGCAGTTCAGCCCATCTGCAGATCATTAATGGTACATGTGACAAAGAAAACACCTGAGCAGGGAAGGAGAGTTCACAAGCAGGTGTTGCTGTCTAGGGAACAGGTTGAGTAAGGCACCTGGAAAGCCTCAGACCACCAATGTTTTTAGCAGAGCATGGCAATGCACCTCCTGTGCAGTGCTCTGATAACCTAAAGTCAGGTGCAGCAGGGGAGAGATGCTGAACTTTTGTGGAGCGTGTAAGAAAATGGATTCATCTTTCTCCTGTTTTAAAGGTATGTGATAGCTGAATCCTGAAGTATCTGGGCTGAAGCTGAAGATACTCTCACCTGGAGAATGAAGTTTTTCCTGCTTTGATGTCCCAAAAGCAGTGAGGTACTACAGCAGTGTTCAAGTGATGCTTGCTCTATTCTGTTGGTGAGCCAGTTTCCACAGAACTGGAGATAGAAGGGTTCTACTGGATTTCTGTTAACTTCAAACAGAGTCCACAGCAGACCAGCACAACAAGTAGACCAGGTTAATAAAGGTGCTGTTGTTTTGGTTTTTCTAAATGAATAGTTGCAGCTTTCCGTAGAAATATGTTGAAATGCTGATAAATGAACATTCACCAACTCCACACAGCTGTTATTTACAAAAACAGATAAACACCTTCCTTCAGTGAGAGGTTGTATTGGCTGCTTTATTTATCAAGACACTTAGGAGAAAACAAAAAGGTAGTTTGTGTCTGAAAGCATCAGAGAGAGCTGAAAGGACAGATGTGAGAGCAGAGATTGGGAAGGTGGTGGGTAACAAGTATAGCTGGAGAATCAGTTCTTGGCTTCTGCTTGTGCTGCGAGGTGAGTTAAGCAGAGCCCTGGCAGGGTGCATGCTTTCTTTGCAGCTGATTCAGACATCTTCCACTGCTATAGTTTCAGGAAAATCTCAGCTTCTCAGCCCTGTATAAAATGGACATAATGGGATAGAGAGTCATAGGCTCAGAGGAATAGTATTAGTTCAAAGCACCTTCCAGCAAATGGGAAAATTTAAGTTGTTGTTTGCCTTATCATTTCCAAATTTCATTTTGCTTGCTTTGTTTTTTCAGGGTGGAGACCATCTAAAATCCAATGCCACAAAAACACCCTTCCAAAACACTATGGCTTTGCAGAGGTCAAAACTGGTCTCTGTTTTTTCTTTCATCCCTCTCTGTATAGTGTAATAATAATACATCTGCATTTTTATTCCTCTGCAAGTGAGACATGGGAAATGAGGCGAGTAAAGGCATTATCAAGGGCAATGGACAATGGAGGGTTGGCCTAGGTGTATGTTTAGCTAAATTAAGGAAAGGGAATGTGAGAGAGATAAACAAGCATCCAGGAAGACATCTACTGAATTTTGCCACTAGTAACATCTCTTGAAAGCTACTATCAGCACCACTCAAATTCTCTTTGATCTGGGAAAAGACAAGGCAGAGTGCACAGCTTTTTTATGCTCCTTAAGCAGCTTTCCCCTCAGAGACAACCGTGTGATCTACTGTTCATAAGGATATTTGAATGTGAAAATCAGGAATTAGGTGAATTAACCTTTATACTAAAGCACCTCAAATACCTTGGGTTCAAAAGCTTAAATTGCACTTGAATGTTGTTGAACTACTCTTCCATTTATCAGTCAGAAGAGGGACAGCAAGAAAGAACTGAAGGGGAAGATAGGCTGGGATGGAGCAAATACTGTGAGGAAAGAGATAAACAAATAAATTGTGACAGGACACCCAAACAGGAACACGAAGATATAACACAAAGAGAATGTGGTCTTCAAGACCGCATGGAGCAGGCTATTGCTTTAAAATATTCTGCTACTCCTAGAAACAAACTTCATCATTTTCTTTAAAAATAAATAAAAATGGAAGAATAAAACCAAAACCAGTGTGTGAAAAATAATTTTCACCTAAAAATAAAGAAAGGTGTACTAACAGAATTAAAAGTCACTAAGGCTCATTTCCTCTGCAGAAAAAATGCAAACATCTAACAAGACTCCTGTGAGCACCTACAAGATGGTAGAGCAATAAATTACCAAGTGGAAGGAAACAAAACATGCCAGATAACACTACAGAAGTAATTAAGGTTAATAGGACTTCTGGATAAAGCAAAGAAGTAGGTACCATGCATCTTGACTTCATTAAGATTTTTGACATTGTCTCACATGATGCTCAATAAAAATAAGTGAAGGATACATTGTCAGAATGTAACTGCGTGGGAAACTGTACGCAAAAAGAAGTTATCACCAGTTCACTATCTGACCAGAGGGGTGGATTCTTCAAGCTTTTTCTTGGGCCCAGTTCTATTAGTTAGTTTAATTAAGAACCTAGATAGTAGACTGCACATGACACCAAGTCAGGAGGGATTGCAAAGGCTTTGAAGGATGAAAATGATCTTGAAAAACTGGGACAATGACCTAAACAAAGAGGGGGCAAACCAGTGTGGAAGAGCAGGCAGTGTGCTTGGGCATTGTTGGGGGCTGCAAGAGGGTGGAGTGGATGACAAATTAGTTTTTCTTCAGTGAAGCAGCTGGGGGCCAGAGCAAACACAAAAGGAGCATGAGTGAGGAAGGTCAGGCTGTTACCAAACCCCCAAACATCATACTGGGTTGTATAAACAATGTTGGCGTATGTAAGAAACATGAAATAGTCCTTCTGCTTTCTCACCTCATCTGGAGCACTGGGTCCAGTTTGGGGCACTGCATTTCAAGAAAGATGCGAATCAGTTGGAAAGAGTCCAAGAAGACGAGCAAGAGTGATTGAGGGTCTGGAAAACGTGACCTGTGAGGAAAGACTCAAGGCAGTGAGGTTGTTTAGTCTAGAAAGAGGCAAACTGAAGGGATGTATGATAAGTCTTCAAATGTTTAAAAGGTAGCTGCAAAGAAGAAAGTATTAAACTATTGTGAATGTCCAAAAGAAGTAGTGGGCTTAACTTTCAGGAAAAGAAATTAGGGGTAGACACAAGGAAATGTTTTCTGTGATCCTATCAGAATTGATTGGGTAGGAAGCCTGTATAAACTTTACTGTATGAGAGCTGATAAACAGGTTAGACAAATGTCTGTCAAGAATAATTTAGGAACAGCTGATCCTGACTTGGTGGAGGGGATGGCCTAAATGATCCCTTGAGATGCCTTCCAGGCTTATTTCAGCAACATTATAGTGAGTGGGTAGAAGAAAGCTATGGGTTTAAATGAATTAGGACAGGTGATGCATGAAAGAGTCTGGGAAAGAAATATGCACTCATAGCACTTAAAAAATTTCAAGTCACATGTGCATGATCTTCCCTTATTAAAAACAAGATGTTCTCATAGGGATAGGGGCTGATTTCTGATGCAATTAACATTTCAAGCACAGTAGAGTTTGGGGATGTAGCGTCTGTGTTGGACTCTACCAGCTAACCTTCCTGCAAAATTGGGATGTCTTGGACCCCCATATGAGATACTGATTAACTACTTGTTTGGGATTTTTGTTTGGTGGGTTGATTGGTTTTTTTTCCCTTGGCAGTGAGATAGTTGTGTTTAATCAAATAGGCTTCTAGATAGGTCAGGACTACTAAAGCTGAACTTGCTTACCAGTACAGATATGTTCAAAATCTGGTTCCAAACCAGCACTTATTTTAAATTGTGAGTCTAAAAATATTTTTTTTAATTTTCCCTTCTTTTCATCCAATAATTTATTTCATAAAAGGGCAATAATATGTATGTGACTGTTTCATCTTCTTACCTAAGGTAATTTGTAGTAGTCACTTTATAAAAAGAAAATCCTCATGGTATGTGACCATCATTATTTACCTGTCCTTCTGATTTGTGTTTTCCTTGTTATGCCCTGAAATCTCTAAAGAAGCTCCTCAGTGTGTACACTGGCTTTCATCTAATCAATTAAAAAGGGGTTTTGTGAAAATTATGCAAGCTTTTTTTATATATAATTTTTACGGGTCTACTGGTTGGCATTAACTCAAAGTTGTTTGATCTTTAGAAAAGAAGTCCCAGTTCCATAAACTCCCTGAAAATTGTAGAAATGCAATGTATGTAAGACCTTCAGATTCAGAACCCTGCAAATGACTGCATGCTATAGATCTCTGCCTATGGCTCATGTTGGATGCTTGTGAAATACTTCTATCAGCTACAGACAGTTGCCTTAAAAGGGATCTGCATCCAGGTAGATGGTTTATAGACTGTCAGGCCACAGTGCTGGTTTAGGTTTGAGGAATTGCTTTGGAAGAACAAGGCGGGTTCTATTTTTGACATTTCAGCAATGAGACCACTTGTACATTATGACCCAATTTGATTTACTGTAAGAAAATAAGAGTGCTGTAATTTGTAAAAGACATTTATTACATGAGTCAAAAAAAAAAGAAAAAGAAGGGGAGGGAAGGGGGAGAGAAAGCAGCTTAACGTCTCTGTCCATCCCCATCTGGTTTTATTTTAATCTCACTCTAGTCACATATGAAATTTTGCTTAGCTGTCTTCATTTTCTTAGTCAATCTTGATTAATGGCCTTCAAAGTAAAAATAATTGGACTGCATCAGGCTTGTTTTATAACTCTTGTTCACAAAGAATGTGAAAGGCTGGAAAATGAGCCTAAACAGAAGGAATGCATTACGTTAGCCTTTGAGAAAGAGCAGTCCTCCAGTTGTGTTTCACTGTGTATTTTTATAACAGGCGCCTCCTTGACTGTCCATGATATTGCAGATATGCAGTGCCAAAAGCTTTTGTGTACTTCATCAGGCTGACCATGTCACCTCGCAATCTCCCTGCAGCCGCGTGTGCATGGGGCGGGAGGCAGAGCCAGCCCTGTTGGGCAAAGCGCCCCAGCACCCTCCCAACCGCTGGGCACGGCGAGGAGCGGGTGCTCCCTGAAGCTGAGGGGATGTTTTTGGGCAAGGAATCTCTTAATGGCTCTGCTCCCACTCTTCAACAGCGTTGCCCTGCAATGTAGGGAGTGCGGATCTCCCCTGAGCGCAGAAGAGCAGTCATACGTTGATTTTAGCTGAGGTGAATGTGGCCCTGTGGCTTTAGAATTACTTTTATTCACATCCAGTGAAAGCAGTCCTGGTGGAACAAGACCCTAAACTGATTGCAAATTTGATATTTTTAAAAATCTGTTAGGTTATTAAAGATTGCATAAATTTACTAAGTCAATTAACTTTTAAATAAATAGAGTGTACACTTATATTTAAGGAAACAAAAAAAAAACAACCAAGAAAACCTCCCCACCACCACTGCCAAAAGCCTCAAACAAGACAGACAAACAAACAAAAACCTTTTACTTTGATGTAATAGGAAAGGACCTGATACAGGAAGTTTTTTCTGTTGGGACAAGCATTGTTTCAAAACGTGCACTCTTGCTGTCAGAAAGTTCAGGAGATTGAGTGTAGTCCTTCCTTTGTGTAATGCACAAAGCAGATTATTGTGCTTGCATGCTTATGGCAAGGCTCAGTATTATGTCCTGCTCACCAAAAAGGAAGTCAGTGTTCTGTCGCACAGCTCAGGGGTGAAAACGGTTACTTTGATATCTAGCAAAGAGAAAGAAAATTCTTTCGAATTATGTATGCTAACTTAGGAATATTTGAGTAACTCATGACAGTCCTGTGAAGTTATTAGACCGTATACTTACTTCCCTGTGCAATTTTGAAATAGGAACAGTTTATGCTTTTCCTGATGCTTTTCGTGTAACAGCCTCAACATATGAACTGAACTTCCATTAAGCTTCCTAAGATTTCTCTGGAGTATGCATATGATATAGTTATAATACTTTTGCCAGATATGGCTGGATCCAAACTTGGTCTGGAGACGAACATTTTCCCAGAGTAGCTGAGACCAGCTGCTGAGTCCTGTACCTTCTCTTCTCCCAGCAAGGCAAGCTGGGGTTATGCAGATGGTATTTTCATGTCAGTGCAGATCAAGCTGTGCATTAACCTCATGGCATGGACTAAAATCAGTCTGCAGGGCTGCCTGTATGCAGTGGGAGAAGAATGCATATTTTCTTCTTCTCACAAAGTGGCATGCAAAATACAGATATCAAGAGATCCTCTTGCCTGCACCACAACATTTTATGTGCTGTTCTTTTAAAAAGTTAATGGTATACTGTAATCTAGACATCTGATCTTCAACAAAGCACAGCGCGCCATGACACTCCTCCTGCTTGGTGTGTCACCACCTTTTGGAAAATTGGTCTTATAGCAACTTCTCTTGGGCCCCGGGCAGATAACCAAGGTCCATGAAAAGCAGAAAAAACCCCACCATCTTCCTTCCTGCTACTGGCTGGAATATGTCAAATTCTTCAGCTGCAAAATCTTCTCAGACCCTAAAATCGTCAACAGAATTCTTGGCCTATCTGAAGAGAGGAGAGAGACCTTTGCCAGGCATGAACCTGAGAAAATATCACCAGCTGGAGAAACAGAAGTACTAACTCCAGAAAGTTTAAAACTTCAGAATTATGGCAGTGCCCTCTTGTTCCATGGACATATTTTTTGAGAATTAATTGTTCTCATTATTAAAAGCTTTGTTTCAGTTTTGACTTGGGCTACATTATATCATTGTTCCATTAGACAGCTACAGGATGCATCTACCTACGTGAAACTTCCGTGTCCATCTCTTACGGCAGCTGCATTTTTCACATGGAAGAAATTAGAAGCTTCAACACTTAGTTACTGTCCACCTTACAGAAACATCCTGAGTAACTGATCCCTTCCTTGCACTCTGTTTGCTTTATTTAGAGTCCACCACGGTACCTCCTCTGCTTGTTCTTCGTCTCGGAAGGACTTGGCCACTGGATACTGTTGTGTTTGTGGATGATGCTGTGTTTGATGATTTTGGCCAAGTGCTACATTTAAATCTTACAGGCAGAGGAATTGGTCTGAGCTTCAACAACACAATATTGTGTGAGCAGCCCCAATGCTGGCTTTACTGATCTAGACTCCTAATGCTAAATGTCAGTGGAGATCTGCCGGGTATGTGTCCTAGCTGGCTGTATCAAAGCAATAAGAATTACAAATATATTGATAGTGGTGCTTAGATTAGAGAGGAAAACCTAGAGCATTCTGGTTTGGTTTATAAGGTCCTGTTTATATCCATTTGCTCATATTGCTCCTTCTTTTCATGATTCACTCCAGACACCTGTTTTGCCTTAAATTTCAAAAAAAGTAGGCTTTTTGGGGGTAACATTTCTGTAAGTTTTCTTTAAAAGCAGCTGAAGTCCTTAGAGTAAAAGAAAGTTTCTCATCTCATCTGGAAATAATAGGGTTTTTTAGAACTAGTTTGTTTGCTTTGCAGAAATAAGTTTTTTGGGTGTTCTTTGCTTCCCCTTGACTTGAAATGAAGTTTTTCATTTGGATTACTTGTTTCCACTTGATGAGCAGCTCTCCAAGTCAATTATTTGCACAGTTTAAGCTGCAACTGTCTATGTGAAACTGAGTTTTCTGTTCCACTTGTAGTGGAAAATGACTGAAATATCAATGGATTATTTTATAAATTAGCAGTATATTGTGTGCAGAAGGTGTGGTAGAAGTAGGAAAAGTATCCTAGACAAGGGTAGCAGGTATCCATAGGTGTGGTACAGCTTTCATATGCAAAGAGACTGAACAGAGTAGGACTTTTCAGCTTTAAAAAATATTCAGATGATACGAAAGAAGTTCATGAAGTCATGGATATTTCAGAGAATATAAACAGGGAGTTCACTGTTTCTCACAATAGAAGAATGACAGGAATCCAGTGGTGCTACTAAACAACAGGTCTAAAAGACAGAGAAATATTTCTTTTATAGCAGCCATGGTCTCATTTTGTAGCACACTTTGCTGAGGAGGCTTAAGTTTGGAGAGGATCGGTAAGAAATTAGACTTTCCCATGGTTTGATCAGTTTGAAACATTATTGAAACAAACATACAAGGGATATGGGAAATTCTTCCCTGCTGCTGCTTCTTCCTCTCAATTGGTTTGGCTTCACAGGCAGGACCTAGCTGGGAGCTGTTGATCCAGTGGGCTGGGCAGGATATGTGATGGTCCTGCCTGGCCAGAGACACTGGGCAGCCCCACATCAGCAGCTGTTTTCAGATGTCAGAGAAGAAAACCACTGACTCAGTGACACACATGTGGTTGCATCCTGTGCAGAAAAGCTTTACACACATGTGTGGTGGCCACAAGTGTATCAGAAACTTTGAAGTAACAAGGGAATAGAAATGCCAGAGAAAAGTAATGTGTAATTTGTAATGCTTCCACAATATTTGCCTGAAGATGCAAAACAATTATCTAATTACTGGCATTGGGAAAGGAGAAATCATCATGCACAATCTCTGCGAGAGTCCTCAAAGGTTATCCTCCTTGTTTAATTTTTCCCAGGAAAAGCTATCTGAAAGGAGCTGGTGCATAGCGAAGAATGCTGAGAATCACATGCATATTTTCATATAATATTTTCACAATTCCAATGTGGTATGTGATTCTGTGACAGAAGTGGGCAGCACAACAGTGAGAATGTGGCCATTATATATTTTATAATTTATAAATTAGTTTCCTTTCTTCTGGGTTCTTTTTTTCATTCTAATTGGCATATCTTCCTTTCTGAAAATTGATTTTTCAGTTCAAAGCAGCATTCAAAGGAAAATGAAGAAACTGAAGACATTTTGAATGCATTTACATACTTCTAAATAACTAATCCACTTTTTCAGAGAAAATGAGAGACAAGTATTTACATTTACTCACCTCAAAAGAAGCTGTAAAAATATTAACACTTTCATCCAATTTTACTTATGCCAGCAATTCTGTTTTTTCTGTAAGAAGTCAGCACTTTTTTTACCTCAGTCTAGGACACGCATATCTCAAATTCTCAGGTAATAGCATGGGGTATGTGGGTATGTACAAGTAGCTTACAGCTGCTGGATTTAGGAGTTGGCCTTGCCTTGCGCTTTGATCACAAGAACTTTTTGAGTTATTAAAACCTAAGGATTTGGGTTTTGCAGTGCTGATACACTTACCTAGGCTTGAGCAATGAACTTCATGTAAACACTGTTAACAGTGCCAGCAGCCTGTGACATGCAGTCATTTCTAGTTCATTTAAGGTTCAGAAATGAAGTCACCTTCATGCTAACAGTAGATCATTCACCTCATACAATTTAAAATGTTATTGCTCATGGTGTTGTTGGTATAAAATGTCAATATGATGCTCACCTTGGATGTGGGAATGGTTATTAGTCTGAAACTGCTTTCTGTTGGTTACTCAGGCTGAACGCTACCATGTAAAACTGCATTTGTTTGTTTGTCCAAAAAGATTTAGGATTGCACATCATCTTTATCCATGGTAAACATTTTGTTATATACAGTATACTAATTATTGTTGAACTGAAGTGTTTTTCTAGCCCCAGTGGCATAATGGAAATTATACTTCAAACTACATAATATTCTTGGAAAGGGAATATAGACTTAGTAAAGAACATCATCATTTTGCTATAATGATAACATACCTATTTACATAATGATAATGTACATATTTACTGCCAAGAATGTTTGTTCTGCATTAGTGTTCATAGTGTGGCAGGGAGAATTGCAAAATGGAACTTCAATTTGTGCCTTGTGGCTGTTGTCTTGCAGGGGAGCAGAGAAGGGAGAGCAGGCAATGAAGTGTTTCTGGAAAACAGAAAGAAAAAGGAGTAAGGCTATGTTCTTGGCCTGCATTATGTACGAGATCTGATCTGTATGTGCCCATTTGCTTTCCTTTCTTCTTTTTTTTCTAAGGGAACTTGTCTGTTAAGTAAGTGAAAATCCTTTGTAAGATTCCTGGCAGCAGGCATCAAAAAGATGCTAAAAATCTATGTTATCTATGTTCTCTTTCTTTGAACACATTCTCAAGTAATGCCACTGTTGGAATCATTTAATCTGATAGATAAAAAAATCTACATTTTTGGTTTCATTTCAAAATCTGTAAATCTTTGTATACATCTAAAGAAACAGGAAATCTTTGTCTTGGAGGAGGCAAAAAAAAAAGTTAGGAGACACTGTTTGGTGAGCTGTCATATGTTTTCTGAACTTTTTGTAATAGGAAGAAGTCTCTAAAGAGCCCTTTTCTTCACTCCTCTAACAAAGGCATGTCCCAGTTTATTAAAAAATCATACACAACAATGCTGCCTGCCAGGTTTTATAGCCCTAATGAAAATTTGGTCGAGAGCACAAAAAAATATCTGGAAAAATGCCTGAAATTTCCCTGTCGCAGATGTTTCAACAGAAGGTGCTTGCATGCCATTCGTTAATGTAACGCCATACGGGACTCGGTATGACCACTGCAATAACCAGTAAGTAACACACGCAGTGTGCGCATCACTGCGCCAAATTTTCCGTCTGTTGTGTGGGGCTTGTATCCTGTGGATTGAGACGTACCTTGATAAAACTGTATTGTCATTGAATGATAATATTTGTGGATCACTCTGCTAGAAAACATCCTATCAAGAATGTGGGAGGTCTGTGTAAAGTCGGTGCAGCTCATTGGTATTGCAGTCAGTTAGGAAGGATGGGAATGTTCGTTTTTATGCCCTGTTTTTAGCCTATCTTTCAGATGCCAATTTACAGGAGCAGCACTTCAGATATTAAAGCACTTTCTCTTTGAGAGAAGCTGTTGAATTTTAATCTCAGACATTATGTAATTAAAAGGGGCATGTGAAATACAGTAATTATCAATACAGTGGAAAAAATTACACAGATATAATATTCTCCTGGGACAATTATTTTTTATTTTGTAAGTTTAAAAGAGGAATGGACTAAAAGGAAAAATAAAAAAATTCTGGAGTACACTGTATTTCATCAGCTCTGGTTTTGTATCCAGACAGGCAGAGAAGCACCTAAATAACCAGGTACATATATTTCCCTGTGCACACAGATAAATATTGTCTTCTGCTCTTGGAAGGGAAGATGTGGAGTATACTGCTTTGATTTTTGTATGTCTGAGGGAGGTGAAGTGGATTTCTCCTACAAGCAGAAGTGGGAGCTCTGCGTACAAACCATCCATGTTCTGATAGGATGTGCATGAGGGCTTCTCATGGATCAAACCAACACCCCTAGAAACACTTCTGCAAGAGTTAAATCTTCTAATGACAAGGGGATTGAGATGCTCTTATGATCTTTCATAGTCTTCCCCTCTGTTCAACAATAGGATTTCCTGGAGAGTCTGCTGTCTCTTTTGCGCCACAATGATCAAAACAGGAAAAAGTGCTGAGTCTGACTTACCTGGGTTTGGGTTCAAGATTGAGGGAGGGCTGAGATTCAACAGAAATCAGGATTTTCCTGTCAGCTAAGAGAATCATAAAGGTGCCATCATATTTGATTAAATGTGTCTCTAGGAGATTTAATTCACATTTAAAATGAATCTGGAAAATCATTATGGCCTTGACACAGAAGGAAAATTACTGAAACAGATTCAGAGCATAGGGTCGTGAAGCTGCATTCAGAGAACTTAAGTTTACACTTCATATGAAAGGCAAGTCTTTGCTCTGCAGTGGTCCTACTAGACTAATATCCCACTCCTGTAAAACCAGTTAGGCTACTTATGCTCTTCCTTTATTTCAAGTGTCACTTCTTCTCTTGGATAGAACTAAGTACAGATGTTTCTAAGAATGTGTAAACCGTAATAACTAGAAGTGACATCTCCAGACAAATGGAGACTACTATATCATAATAGATTGTACTTTTTGTTTGCCAAGCACTATTTATAGTACACTGCTACTGGTTTTTTTTCGTTTTATTTCCTATGTGCTTTCATGTGTAACTTTTCATTCATAGTTCAAACCTCAGAGCTTCAAATTAGATTTCTGCCAGTGGGTTTTCATGAGATGGGTTCAGAAGAGTGACCAGGATATTCCTGTTCAGGAGAGTAATCTATCTTTAACTGTTCCATAACCAAGTTCACAGTCAGGTTTGCTGCTGTTGCCAGAGAAGGAAGAGTTGAGGTGCCTCCAGTTTTGGCTCATCAAATGTCCCTTCTGTTATCTCGGCAACAAAAAAGACCAGGCAGCCCAACTCTTTGATGCTGGTCTCCATCCCAGTTCACCTTCTTTGGACCATTCTTCCTGTGACAGGAGTATCCTGACCATTCTCAAGTTTCTGCCATGCCAGTGTTGAAAGACCTTGAGTGTGCTCCACCATCTAAGACAAAGTTTATAGAGTTTAGGCATACCAAATGCACAGTGTTCCTGGGACTTCTGCGTGAAAATTGCATAGAAGCCAACATAATCTCATCATGTGGAAAATTTGCTTAATGTTGTCTCAGGAAGAGTGGGCAAGTAAGGCACACAGAACTTCCTCTAAAGCCTTTGCAAACTGAACCTCAAGTAACTTACAAACAAAATGTATGAATGGAAAAAATGTAATTTTCCCACCTTTCCTTTGATCTGGGAAGAGATCAGCATTATTAGAGTGGATTAATTTCAATAAGTCAGTGGTATCTGTTGGTTCTACAATCATTATTATCTGTTTTTACTGGCTATAGAATTGATTGAATTTGAAAATCAAATTTCCCTGCATTGTATAAACCCTTTTTCTGGAAATTGAAGTAAGTGGCTATTGTAGAATCGTTCTAAGGAAAATAAAAGTGTGGGGAGGTGGAGCAGGAGGAAGAAAGGAGAAGAATAAGAAGCACTTTGATTAATGCCCACCAGGCTAAGACATGCTGTGAGGGTTGTGTTCTAGCCTGGTGTCTCAGAAAAGAGGTGTGCTGTTTTATTCCTCTAACCATGTATTTATTTGTAATTTGTTTTGCCTTTTGTAAGATTTCTTTTTGCTATTGTAAGCACTCACCTGCTCTATTTTCTCACTGGCTTCAGCAGGTAGATTCCTTTTTATATTGCCTCTGCAAGTACATAATTTTCTTCATGTGTTTTAATGAACTTGGACAGCATTAAGGATCAGAGTTGGAAATAATACACACCATCCACCCCCACTTCCCAGGAATTACTTGACAAGCAGGATCTTACATCCCTACCCAAAACTGCAGAGCCACTACCTACGTCTTCATCTCCCAACACTGTTTTCAACTAAAGTGTTTGAGGACCTGAGAATGATCCTCTGTGGGATTAAGTCTCCTTTATGGCAGAATATGCACACTTAAAGGTGATGAATCTGCAACTACAAGAGTGGGAATTTGCAAAGCAGTTGCAGGAGCCCTGCCCAACCTGGCCATTTGCACAGGAGCGTAAACATGAGGGCAGTGCAGGAAAGTAAAACAAGAAAAATCATCACATAAAGTATGAAATTTCCAGCCTGACTGACAAAAAGAGGACTCAGACACCTGCAAAAGAAGTTTGACCTTGCAAGATTTCAAGTAAAATCTTTATATGACCAGAGATGTTAATGCCATACACCAAAGCAAGGGCCTTTCTCTCCTCTCAGATGCCAGGTTATAGACCCCAAGAACATTTCTGATTCATTGATTTCCTTTCTCTTGGGAATCAGTCTTCCCCCTAGTGTCTCTTTCATTCATTTGCATTTTTTTTTATTATTATGCACAACATTTAATAGTGATAAGTCAGACTTTTAATTGTGATAGGGCAGTGCAGTTCATTAGGATATGTTTTCTTGGAAGGAATGAGTCTCCTAAAACCTCTGTACTTTTCTTTGGTATCTGTGTAGTGTAGGTGTGTTGATTTGCTTGGATGTTTCTCAGTAGCACCACCATAAGTGAGATTTTCTGTACAAGCTCGGTGTGCTTTTACATATGTGTGAGAAAGTAGAACAAGGAGAGAGAAAAGGAGGATTAGTTTCATTCATTAACCCTGAAATTTCCATTAAATTTGCAAAGTCAGAGGCCAGCTGTGTTACTGTTAATCAACATAAAAAAATATTTACTCTGTGGCAACAATTTTCTCAAATACGCTGCACTGTGGCAAAGTCCCTGTGAGTCATTTTGACACATCATAATTCATTTGCTGAAAGACCATTTTGTATATAAGAACGACCATATACACACTGCGAATTTCCAGTTTTATGGGACACTCATCTTCAAGAGCATATAAAGAACCTCATCCATCTCTTTTCTAGCACAAGGCTGTTCCTTTTACAGTAATCAATACTGTCCTGTACATTTCTGCAGAATTCAAGATGTGATGCTTTTGCTATTTATTATGAAACTGGAGATGAGAACATTTATAGATTTTTATTCTGTTTAATCTACCCTGCACTCAAAAATGTCCACAAAGAGGTTTTTTGTGTCTGTATTTTGCCTACTTCACTCTCTGCACCCAACAAGATTTCTTTTAGAACTCCTCATCATAGCTCCGAACTTCCATCTGCAAGAATGTCTTGTTTTTCTACAGACAGGTGGGCAACTTCTCTAATATAGCCAAACTAAACATCTAAAGCTGTTATTCTTGGAAAATAATATGGAATGCAAAGGGTTTACTTTTTGGACAAGAAATGACTGGCAAGGAAACTAAAAAATAAAATTAGTTTTACCTTGTCAACCCTCCAAAACCATTATAGATTGGTACTGCTCATCCTTGCCTTGATTCTGTGCAGGACAGCAGTAAAATCCTATTGGTATTGGTTATCATGAAATGGCCTTACAGCACAAGCACATCTTTCAGACTAGCTCATAATTATCTCTTAACAAATCACATGATCAATTGTCATTAGTCTCTATGTGTATTTTCCTCCCACTGTCTCATTTTATACATTTTTTATTTCATAATTTCACTTTGGAGCATCTCACTGTAGGTAGAAACTAACTGGTAACCATAGTGTTACTTATTTGTTGTAGATCCAAGGCCTTGGAAAGCATAATTTCTAAGTCATTTTCCTAAAATCATTCTGAAATATCTTCTTTATGGTTCAAATACTGGTATTAAGTGATTGGTAACTGAAAGGTAAAATATGAGAAAGTATTAGGGAAGAAGCAATGGAAAAATGAACTCTTCAAATACAATATATGTGTATGTATCTGGTAGAAATATGAACACATTTTTTCTATAGGATAGGAAACAAGAATAGTAAAAATACTTTTTAAGGACAAGTTTTCAAGGTTGTGTGTACTGTCTGAACAGTCAAGGGTTTTTATTTGTAATTTTCCAGATGATATTGCCTATCTGATCTAGCAGTATTGGCATTATTCTGTGAGTGTTTCACTGCTAGAAGGGAGCAGTTCAGAACTTCTCTGTTCATTTGGCTTCTCAAACATAAGGTAATACAACATGCACAACTGCTCAGCATATTTACCCCATCTGTATATTGTATTCTGGCTAACACATGGGATATCACTAAATCACAGAATAAGCTGAGTTGGAAGGGACCCACGAGGATCATCAAGTCCAGCTCTGTGCCCTGCCCAGGACACCCCAAGAGTCACTCCACGTGCTTCAGAGCATTGTCCAAACGCTTCTTGAGCTCTGTCAGGCTTGGTGCTGTGACCACTTCCCTGGGGAGCCTGTTCCAGTGCCCAACCTCCCTCTGGGTGAAGAACTTTTTTCTAATATCCAACTAAACCTCCCCTGGCACAATTTCAGGTCATTTCCTCAAGTCCTGTCACTGGTGACAATTACATACCATTTCATACCAGAGTAGAAAAGTTACACTTCTTAAAGAAATTTATGCGCAATATTAAGGTTCAACCTGTATTTCTGTATCTGTTGGAAGGCTGTACAGCTCTGTAAGCAATTAAAACATTTTAAAAGTTTAAGACTCTCTGTTTGATTGATGGAGCTGTAACTTAGGTAGCCTTTATTTGTTTGGGAAAAGTAATCTTCCCTAATGAGATATTTCATGTATTTCCTAGAGATGTGAGTTATGTTGCACTGGAAAGAAACCTTAAGACATCAAGTCCACGGTCTTTGTGTTGCAGTACGCCAATGGACCATATAGGCAAGTCTTTTTACTCTTCTTATTTACCTTTTTGAGGTAGCCATGCACCAACATACCAGAGAGACATAATTTCTGCTGTTTTAAACATGATAATACCCTCATACCATAATTGCCTCTTTTTTAATGTTGTTTTTCTTCAGGATCATATTGATAGCTCATAGTCATCCTGTGGCTGACTCACATTGCCAAGTCCATTTCTTCTGTCGTCTCCTGCCGGTGACTTCGCATGTCCTAGCAAGTTGTTGTCAGAAGCAGATGAGCTGCTGTGGATTCAAACCTGTGCAAACATCTTGGTTATTGCTAAGTGCATTCCTCCTTCCATCCAGCATCAGAGCTCACTGGTCTTACCCCACAACTTAGCTTTATGTCTGTATCCTAAGGGAGCCCTAAAAGAGACACCATGAAATATCATCTTGCCCTCATATCAAAAATGGAGATGAGCCTTTCTTGAGGAGGTGGACAAGGTGTGTTTCACTTACTCCTGAGAAGTGCTGTACCATAACTGACAATGTTTATGGGTGGAAACCAGCCACCCAGCACTGGCAGTGTCCCAAACTGTTCCTATTCCAACCAGCCACACGCCTTACTTGTCACTGATGGATTCACAGTGCGTGTGCAGTGGATGACTAGTGGTGGCTTTGTGTTGCCAGGGCACGATGCCACAGAGCTGCATTTCCCCTCCGCATGGCCTCCATTTGCCTTTTTCCGCATGATTATCACCCATCTGTTGCCCTTTGCCATGTGTGGGAGGGCAGCAGATGGGCCAGAAAACTGGAACACAGGAAAGCAAGTTCTTCTGAGAGGCAAGGAGAGAAAGCGTAAGGTCAGAAGAGAAATTCTCAGACTAGCTCCAGGAAAAGGAGCACTCCATGAGTGGGTACCTTACCATCAATAGAAACCCCAGAAAGAGAAA
This sequence comes from Corvus brachyrhynchos, assembly GCF_000691975.1. Lineage (NCBI taxonomy): Eukaryota > Metazoa > Chordata > Aves > Passeriformes > Corvidae > Corvus > Corvus brachyrhynchos. The sequence goes on from NW_008237244.1 coordinate 5,710,631, forward strand.
TTAGGCAAAAAGGACACAAGTCAGAAGGAAACAATAAGGATTTAATGCCTTTTGCTTGTCGCCCACAGAATCATCAGTTTATTCAGTTTGTTGACTTACCTGTAAGGACTATAGTATTTATTTACCTACGTAATACATCATTGCAAATCCATGGTGTTAGGCACATGAACAATACAGCTATTTCCAGTCTCCAGCGGTGGCACTTTACCTTAGAGGCTACATGATGTGAGTAAGAGACCAAGATGATCTCTACAGAGGCATCACAGTGCCCTCAGCATCTGCAGCCTCTCTAATAGATTGGGAAGAAAAATAACGAAGTGTTTCCTAACTAATGTTTTCTTTACCTGCAGGAAAAATAACATTTCATAAATGCATGTCACCAAGGTAGCAGAGATCCTACATGTAGTAAACCAAGTCGTGTTTCTTCAGCACTAATTCTACTAGGTTCTCATCAGCAGATGCTTGTTGATGTTCCCATTGGTCATAAACATACTCATTAAATAGAGTGTAGGCTTTCTCTTTTAATTTATTTCTTTTTGACTGATAATACCAAGAATTACTTTGAAGCAATTGATGGTTTTAGCAGGGGCAGCTTGTGAGTCTGTATCTCTTCTATTTGTAGTTGTCAGTGTCATTCCATTTGATTCCAGTGAGAAATTAAAGTTTATGCTCTCAAATCCACTGATGTTAGATGCTGATTAAATGAATATTTCAGTGTCCCTCCAGCATCAGGTAGAAATAATGTATGGAACTCCCAAATCCCCTCAGAAAGAAGTCTCAGGAAGTTTTTCTCAGAATATGCAAACACTGTGCTCATTTTTACCTCCACCTCTTCCACTGGCCCAGCCACAATGCAGATAGAAGTGTAAAAAATTGTGCCTTAAACAGCATTTCTGAGTTTTCTCCCTAATTATCATGATTTCCCAAATACCATAATATTTGATACTCTGTGAAGCTGAGTGTCAGAGTTGTGGAGAGCTGAGTATTCAGCAAGTGCTCAGCATACGTACAGCATTTCAGAGATTCAAGTCCTCACTCAAAAGAAAGTAAATGCAAGGGGAATTATGAATTACATTGGGGGGGAACTTAAGATATAGGTGGCAGGAATCTAATGAGGAGAAATAAAGTAGTGTTCAGTGAAAGAAAAGACACAGTTTTAATATGTTTGGAAGCCTCCAATTAAAATTAGTGATATTTTCTTGAATGGCTACATGTGTATGAGTATGATATTTGCAATTAGCATTGATTAATGCCTAACAGTTGCTTGTGATTAAGGGCTGAGAATCTGAGGCCTTCAGCACCACACAGTATCATGCATTTTCAGGTGCAAATGCATGATGCATGCTATCTTCAAATAATATCAGATGCTAAACTCAAAGTGTGCCCTGATTTATTCCTACAAAAGACTTGTCAACAAGCTTTATTCTTTCATCATGAGCAATAACCAGTGGTACAACAGTAAGTTACAACAGTAAGTTACAACAGAGCTCTGGGTGATTTGGGGAGAGGAGAACAAAGAGAAATCCTACTGATTTCTCAGGGGGGTAATGTCTCATCTTTCATACTCTGAATCTGGCAGAACAGGAACTTGAATTTAGGTCTTCCTTGTTCACGGTTAACCAGTGCTGCCCGTCCTCTCAGGTAGGAGCCAAAAAGAACATTTTCAGTGAGGTGTCACTACCAAACATGTTGGAATTGGACTCAGAGGCTCCAGGCGTAAGAGGTGAAGAAAGACATGAAGCAAATGTTGGCAGTCAGCTGGGCAGGGGCCCCATTTCTGGTTTGGGGTCACTACAATTTGTTGACACAAGCCATTTTTATGTTACTGAAAAATTTATTTTTCCACTGAAAAAAAGGAAAAAAAATTGAAACTCTGAAGGCTGTGAGAAAGTGGAACTGCTGTCCCCTCCTCTGCTCCTTGAATGGTTTCTGGCCGGCTCAAAGTTGACCATCCTTTGGGCCATCTTGCAATCCAAGCCTCTGCAGTGAGTGCCCTGTTTATAGTCAGTAATAAGATACAAAAGAGAAATCTCTGGCTCCTTCCCATGCTTTGTAGTTAACAAAAATCTGTTCAGAGGTTTGAATTTCCATGCAAATAAACCCCTCATTTACAATAGTCGAAGGAGTGGAAAATACAGGAGAGTCTTTGGAGAGTTAACACCCAGACCCTGTGAACATGAAGATGATTATTTTCCTCTACAAGGCTTTTTCACATGTGATAAGCTTGGCATGTTGCCTTGGTTAAGTGTCAAGCCCTGAATGTTTTTGGTTTTGCCCTGGTGGTCCTGAGGAGTTACTGGAATACTTGTTGGACCTGTTTTATATCACTGTGTGCACTGATAGTGACATTGAGAAGAAACAGGTAGAGGAATGGAAGGGGGATCTGGATTTTCTCTTGTTCAATTCTGATAGCAGTCTCCCTGTCTGCCCAGGCAGCCCTACAGCTTCCTCCAGTCTTTCTTTGGCTCTTTGACTCTGTTTTTTACATTATTACATTGTAATCTCTTCTTGCTTTTTTTTTCCCTCTCTAGCTCCCAAGGGATAGTTGTCAAAACTCCTTATCTGTTGATGAATGAAAGGAATTTTTGTCTCCACTGCCTGGAACTGGTTAATGCAATTCTGGACAATGCTGCTGGGTCACTGAGTCAAGTGAACAGCAAAAGTTTAAATACATAGAAAGATTTTGTTTGGTGCCAGTTTGTATCATCATCTGAAGATATTTTCTGCCATGCAAGAAAGTGAAAAAGACAAGACTGAAGGCAGTTGTAAAGAGTTTCTAGAATTGAAAAATAAACATTACCAAATTCTGCAACTTAAATGTTGGCAGTGGAAATCAAAAAAGAGATGCTTTAACATTTGCACTAAAAGACATTTTCATTCTGTTGTTGGAACACTTTTTCTCATTACTGTTCATTAGAGTCTGATGCCAATCATGTTGTTGTGTGTCTGGTGTGAGAAATTGTACTTCTGGCCAAAACCTGCTTATTTGCGTAAAGACAATAGACATTGTCTATGAATACAAGACTGAACAAATAACATCTATGCTCTTTGGCAGTGACCCAAACCCATTTCTATAAGGTCCTGTGAGTTTAACATCCATTGAAATGATACCTTGCAGGACTGAAATTTAAAGTAATAAGAAAATACTTAAAAACTCTGAAACCTAAAGCCCAAATTCATTTCTATTTTCAGCATTTTTTGTTAAGTTACAGTGCTGAGAACAGTCTTGAACCTGCCTTTGTTGAAGCCAGTGACAAACGTGTTATTGCTTTCAGGCAGCATGAGGCCAAGGTCTACCTGTTTGGTACAGACACAGTACTACTGTTTCCTAATCTTGGACTGACAGCTCTGTTTGGGACAGAAAAATCTTTGTTTGAAAAAAATAGATAAAATGCATGTGTCTGTGACTCCTGAACTCTCCATAGTTCATTGAAATCATTATTAAAAATGATTACTCATAGATTCTTGTGTTGATAACACTTCCATATGACCATATGTAGTCATAGAGAAAATTCATGTACTTGTGCAGAAATGTGCATTACCCTGAGTAGGAGCTTCGTCCCAGTATTTGCACAAACAAAGCTCTGCCTGGATAAACATGAACAACAGACAATCAGCAAGCAAGTATTCCTTTGAATGGAAAGTCTTGGCTTGGAGCTTCAGCCAGACTCCTGGAAGCCAACAGGAGTCATCCCATGGATTGCAATGAGCTTTGTATCATGCCCTTTATTCATAGCAGTGTTTACAAATCATCTTTTGCAGTATTCACCCAGCTGAAATCATACTGCAAGCATATTCATATGGTATATTCACATAAATATGTGCTGTGATTCATAAACAAATTACATTTGCATCTGTCGACTATGGCTGCGGAGCAACAATAAAGAAAATAACAACAGAGAGGAAAGGGAGAAAAAAGTGGTAATTGTGTGACAGTGAAAGAAGAAACTCAAGTACATTTCTTTATCATCCCATGTATCAGGTAGCAAGGGCTTAAAAGGTTCCCTTAGAACTTTCAAGAGATTTCTATGCAGAAAAAAGCTATTTAATTCCTGTACACTAAAAATGCCATTGTTTATTTCAGACCATTTCAGGAAAATGTTTATACAGTAACTCTTGCACTTTCAATCCCATCTCTTGCACTTCTAATCCTGTCTTGACTTTTCAAGAATGTTCTTTTTATACATCTGAATTTTAGCCTGAAAAGCCAAAATGAATGACAGAAGAATTCAATGACAGACGGATTCAACACCAAGTTTAAGGTTCTCTGGGTACAGCTGTTGCACTGCAGTAAAAAATTGCATATTAGTAAAAATAAAAGGCTTTCTTTGGTGTATGTATGCACATGTATGCTCACATTCTAGAAAAGCCAGTTTTAACATGAAAACAATAATTTTTACTTCTGTTTACTTAGGAGAGTGCCAGCATTTGTTTTTATTAATTCTTTTTGTAACACTTTCTTCTAAGCTGAGAAAATGACCTCTCAGCTGATTCTACCACCTCTGGTTTATGAAAAAGTGTCAGTACATATGATTAAAAAATCACCTACTTAATCATCCTCCTAGGTATGCCAGGACTTGTAGGGAACCAAGCAAGATCCTTGTCACCCCCCCACTCAGACACGTGTCCCTGCAATGCACTGAGCTGGCTTATATGCAGTGTTATAATGCTGCTTCTTCCCAAGCCTTGAGCCAGGCTTTGAAATGCATTACATGTTTTCCCTTGTTCTTGTTCTGAATCCCGTCCCCTCTGTACAGACTATCTATAAAAGCAAGAATCAGCATTCTCAAAGCAGACTAATTGTGTTGGATGCCCAATTAAAGACAAACTAAATGGGCCTGGTTTCAGAAGGTGTAGAAACACACCATGGTAAGATATCTTGGTTTAGATTTCCAAAACCAATCTTCTGAAAATTTTACTCCAGATATTTGTAAGCCCTTGGCTGTAAGGACCAAAGAGACCTTCACCATAAGATGGATTCTCACGACACAGTGAGAATCTGTGTGAAACCTCATGTTGCCTGTCTTTGGTTTAAGAAATAAATGAGTTAATCATGAAAGCACATATCTGGGGAGTTTCAAACTATAGAATCATGCAGGCTTTGTACAGCTGGGCACTCATAATCAGTTATAGCACAAAAAGCTGAAAGGTCCTTATTACTTTCCATATAATTTTTTATTTCTCTCCAAATATCAATGTTATATTGACTGTTAATCTGAAAAACCTCATTTAATGTCAGCTTGCTCACAGTTATGAAAATTCAGGTAATGTATTCCTGCTACTAATTGTATTTGAGAAAGTGTTATTAATTTCATATATCAAGTTCGTAGTGGCCATCTGTTCCCTCCGAACTGCTGCGTCTCCCTCCATCTGCCCTGTTTTTCTTCTGCTAATCGGGTGGCAAGGGCTCAGATGATTGGGAAGTTTCACTCTGACTTTTGATTTGTCACTCATCATCAAGCCAGCTGTGCATTTTTAAACAGACTCTTGCAACGGGTGGTGCTGAATTTAAATCTTACTGTCTGATTTTTTTTTTAAATAAAACTTTTTTTATTAAAAAAAATCAAAAAGAAGACAGATTGTATTTTCTACTGTGTAAAATGTGCTTTGCTGCCACTAATTTGGCTGCATCTGCACTCTCATGAATAAAGATGAAGGTACATGTCCAGGATATTATTAGGGACTGTGGAGAGTGGGGAAGAATTTCAAGTGTGGAAAGACACCACAAGTTTCTAGTGCTCAGAGTAGTGAGCAAGCACATGTCATGGTTCTGACTTCAGCTGGCACTGACTGAAGTTAGTGCAGACCTTTGCAGGTCTACAAACAGTAGAAAATGTTAATGCTTTAAGTAGAGAAAATTGTTAAAGAAAGGTAGAATGGTCTTTAGATGCTTTTCCCTCCTTTATTCCCCATGAATCCAGACACAACAAATAAGGGTCGCTGGTGATCACTGAAAAACTTTCAGGATCTGTTTCGTATTGCTGTGAAATTCACATTTCCCTGTCTTAAGAATGAGGGAATTATCAGACAGTCGCAGGCTTTGAAGTCCTTATGAAGCCAAAATTCACAGAATACTCCAAGCATTCCAAAGCATTCCATCCCCAAGGGTGGCCTGTAGCAGGTGCTGGGAACAGGGAGACTTGTAGAAGATCAGAACAATCAGACAAGATGAACTCTGCCATCAAGAAAGTAATTTTATAATTTCTGGTAGCAAAAAGGTGGTTAAAATTCTCAAACATAGCTTTTATCTCCTTTTCAAAATCCATGTTGTTTTTAGCTATAATGATTCTAGATATTTCTGTTATTCATGCAAATGCTCAATTCCTTTTGACTGTTGTTGAAACGATTCAAACCTCAAGTGAAAGATTAAATATTTATGCGTAGCACAGAGGGGATATTGCAAGAAGTGATTGGCCAAAATTAAAGCAGACAAACTTCAAGCTGTACAAGAGAAGGAAATTCCCAGACAATGAGATGTATTAAAGTATGGAATAAAACTGTAAGGGATATTATGAAAGCCTCACCACTTGGCCCATTTGAAACAAGGGCTGACAAAACAGCCTAAAACATGTGGCAGTGGAAATGAGGTGAACAGGACAGTTTATCAGGCTCCTTCTACATCAAATTTCTATTGTTCTGCAATCTGATTTATGAAGCCCAGACAGCACAAGGGCATTTGCACGTGGGATTATATCATAGTACCTGGAGCATATGATACTGTTTTACAACTCAGAGGTGAAGTTTGACGGCTTCTCTTTGCAGGGGTTCATGAGAACATTTCCTCTGCTTTGCATTTATGAGAGGTCTGAAAAAAAGATCACATGTGGAATCCTGTTTGCATTAGGCAGAGACAAAAAAGAGAGACTTGCCAAATATATCACCTACTCTTTGCCGTGTATTCTCCACACAGAGGTATGTTTACCTTGGATCTTTGGGGCAGTTCTGTACGAGAACAGGAATATTTTCTGTACTGAAAAGTATTTCTGTTAAAGCTACTTCTGAATAAAAGTACATGCAAATTTTATATGTATCTATTGCAATATCACAACCATCTCTGTTTTGTTTGATTTTCCCATTTCAACAGTCCCAGAATTCTGATAAAAATATAATCAAAATTGCCATGTTTCACCCAGGTCTTATCTTCTGCCAAGGAACATCAAAAATATTACCTATTCCTGTTGTGAAAATGTAAGTGCAGGCCAATCTTCTCTGAAGTTTTGAGAATCTAATCAAACATCTCACTTCTCTTGGTAGCACAGTCCAATAGGTAAAATGTTCTACCCGGTTTCAATGGGTGGGAGCAGAAGGGGGGCAGGAGCAAGAGGAGGACTGTCACAATGTCCCCTGTCTGACAGTATTACCAGGATTTTTACAATCCTGTATGCATTCTTTCATCTCATTTTATTCACAGCAAACATAATTTTTTGTACATCATTATAATGCATTGTATTCACAGGTCACAGCATTTGTATGCGCAGGGGACCAGTTAAGCTTGTGGTTGATCATTTCCAGGTAGACTTGATACACTTCTGGGTGTAACCGTGGAAACTGAGTGTCACTTTTTTGGAACTTTTCCAAAGACATGTACCCAAATACTTACATTGGCAGTGTGGAATGAATCTCTAATTAATTTAAAAATAAACCAAGTTACAGTCCAACCTTTGCAAGGTAGCAAAAACTCCTTTTGGATTTCAGTTCTTGCCAAAAGGGCCCTGTAAACTAAAACTGAAACTTGACTCTCTTTTATCACTGAGCATTTTTATGTTACCCATGTTTTTTTCTATAAAAAGACATTATTTGGAAAGAAAAATCAGAAGTCAAAGCACAATAAGAAGCTATCCAGTTTTAGTAAGGATCATAATGTGACTCCTTTAATTACCTTGTATTTGTCTGTTTGTTCATCTATATAGCATTTTAATGCATCCCGTGAAGAGAAGCATTTCAATGTTGATAAAAAATCATGGAAAAAAGTCATATCATGTTGTTGTTTCCTGGCTCCTCTGCAATATGAGGTCTAACTTGCTTTTAGTCTTGAACTTTTTAAGTTGTAAATGTGTCTTTTGTAAGGTCTTACTTGTGTTTAGTTCCCTGAAGTGAACTCCATAATTGCCATTATTAATAGTAGTGACAAAATATTTACCTGGCATCATTACTTTGACTACAGTCCACACGTGTAATCTCATTCTTCTGTTTATCAGGTAAACAACCCTGAGACAATTAGTGCCATAACAAGTAAAAAGCTGGAGTAAGATCAATATCTCCTGTAACAGCTCCCAGCTCATTACACTTCAGCACAGCTATACCTTGTTGTGCAAAAGGAGTCCATCTGTCTTTCCAAAGATGGAAGATTAGAAGTCACAAATGCAATGATTACACAACATATTAATACAACTACTGACATGCAAAAGTAGGTAGAAGCAGCAGACGAAAAATGTTGAATAAGAACACTTGTAATAAAATTAGCCCTTGTGGAGCCCACTAACTCATATCTTGTGGAAATTTTCAAGACAGGGGAGATGCACAGCAGAAACTTCTCGCAGAAAAGGTAGTTTTTCTTTTCATAGTTGATTTGGAATCCAGGAAATAAGGGGTTTCAGTACTCATCAAGGCATATCTCAAGGTGATTTGATCATAGATGGTGCCCAGAAAAAGAAGGTTAAATAAAACCAATCTATTTTCTTTATTTCTGGGTCACATACCAACCTCCGAAGTGGTGTAATTGCCCTAAATATTCTAAGTGGCACAATGTTCTAGACAAGATGAGGCTACTACATCACTGGTCTGCCCTGAGGAGTCCCTCTTGCAACAGAAGGGGCATGCCAATGTGCAATGATGTTCTGCTGTCTGATTCACCTTCACCGTAACATTGGGCTGAATTACATGTTATAGTCCTTGAGATGCTTTGACATGACTAATGTGACCCAGTGCAGAAGGATTCAGAGCTTTTCACCAGGAGAAAAAGAAAACTTCCCTGGATTTACTAAACCCTTCTAGTTCATCTGTGACTTTTCATTGTTTTTTACCTGTGATTTGTCATTGTTGAATCCCTGAAGAAGGTGATCAAATGGGGATGGAGACCAAATAAAAGCAAGCCATGCCCTAACCCTTTCACAGTCACAAGGATTTCACAGTCAGAATTTTAAAGGAATGTGTCTAAATTCATTGATGTCAATGAATATTAAATGTCTAAACACCTTTAAGTGTCCAGTTTCAAAGAACTAGGCTAAAGGTCATTTGTCTGTAAAGAATATGTTTGCCACAGGAATAAGCTGATGCATCCACTAAGAGGTCTTGATTATTCCAGTTCCATGCTTCCCAAAGGAGCACAGCACTGCTTTCCTTTCCAGTGTCTATGGCTGAGGACAACTGACGAATCCAACACCATCAATAATGGTGCACACAATCTGTAAAATTCCTATATAGAAGAAATCCAGGCTCACAATGGCTCTTTCACTGCTTTCTTACCAACATGCAGCCCATAGATTACCATAGACTGCTATAAAAAAACACTGTATAACACTGAGCCTGAGAGACAACCCAATCAAGGCAAGAGGCCTGCATAATTAATGATTTATCAGAGCTGTTAGTGGCCAGAACAATCAGATTCCTCTTCTTGAAGTCTGTCTGTGGGAAAGAGAATGTGTAGTGGCTACAAAGACAAGGCAGAAGTGTAGAAAGCCGTTGTATAAACTTCTTTACCCCTATTTTACAAGAAAATCGTTCCTGAGGAAGAGTTCTTCATTTGCCAGACAGGAAAAGTGAAGTACAGTATATGCTGGGTTAAATTACAGACCAAAGTAATTGAATAGTTTTTGTAATGCCAAAAATTGGAACAGAAGTTGGGCTCTGGCCATGTACATACCAGCACAGTAATAATTTCTTTTCCAAGTCGAGTCCTATGCCTTTTCAAATCAATTGTTAAGCTGCTAGATCAGATAATTGATGACTAACAATAAAACAGGTTTCCCTCTTCTGATTTCTTTCCTATCCTTATGACCAATGGAAAAAAATCGTGCTATATTTTGGGAATTTATATGTACATTTGACAATAAGAGCGGACTTAAGTAAAAAGTCATGTCCCCAAGCTAAAATACCACTATCCCCTCTCTGCATGGGTAATGGAACAGATTCACCTTCACCGTAACATTGGGCTGAATTACATGTTATAGTCCTTGACATGCTTTGACATGACTAATGTGACCCAGCTGGTCTCTGCTGTAGAAAAATGTGAACATAGAATATGTGTTTTATGAGACACACATATAAGTTGACAACAAAAAATACCCGTGGCTTTGTTTGTTTGATTCAACCAAAAATAAAAATAAAAATAAGAAGAGAGAAATCCATGAATTTATAAGGCTCTGCAAATACACAAGCTGCCATATTTCAGTATTTACAAGTACTGAAAGGTAGTGGGTAATGGCGTGTTTGTAGACAGTGGGTTTCCAAGTGTACGTGTGTAAACTGTTCCCTCTGTCGTTTAGAGGATGACCATATAGCCAGCTTCCCTTTACTGCAGTGTTTAAGCAGGAACCATATGATAGTATGTTTTATTTAAAATTGGGCTTGTACCACTGAGGCTGGAAACTTGTATCTTTAGAACAATTTCATACTGCACAGTGCCACCATATGTTGCCTACTTTAGTGTTTTTAAAGAGATTGCTTACTGCCTAAAGGTAGCATGTCTCAAATTTACAAATCACATATTGCTTGAGGGCACAAGTGAAACCATTGATTTAAGAGAATGCAATATGCTTAGTTTAAAGGTGTTAATTCAACTTTATCATCTTCCAGCTTTCCTTACACTGAAATATATATTAGGATGGGGCCAGGGAAATTAAAAGATTGGGACTACAGGTTCTGTAATTGTGTTTCAGTCTTTAAAGGAAAGAAGAAACTGGCTGATTAGGTAGACAGACACATTTAGCATAAGTGTTCTTGGAACCTCTTGAAATGAACACCCTGAATTATGAAGCTGGCTTTTTATATTTCTCATCATTAGAGTAAATGGAAAAGTAGCCACCAGTATCTTGCAACTAATTTAGCAGATGGACTTGTTCTAACATTTTCTCTGAATTATCTTGTGCATATTTTAAAGGGGAAACTTGTCATTTATTTATATATTTTAATATTTAACTTTCTTAAAAAATTTGTATTGCTCACAGTAATTTAATATATTTCTGTTCAGTGTTTGCCTTCAGATAGCTGCTCTGAATTTGAAGGTAGAAAGGTCCTAATCCCTCTAGAGGTAAAATCATTACTCTATTCTCTACTGCTTTATAAATTCAAAATTAAAACATTTCAAGTGATGAAACTTCCAGTATTTTCCTTAAATATATACTTTACCAAAATAATTCTCTTTGGCTTCATGGCCTAAGGGTGATGAGCAGCTCTTAGAATATTGTCATTATTATTTTATTTTGCTATATTTCTATTAATGTACCTGATGGGAACTGATGCCAAAAAAATTTACAAATGGAGTCCCATTGTAGTGCAGTGGCCCATAACAAAAATGAGTCTGTCTCCAAGAGCTCACTGTGTAGCCCTCGAGCATAAATACAGGGGTGGACAAAAAAGCAAACAAACAGTACAGAGTGCTGATGGAACAAAGTATCTGTGCTCAAGGGTTCAGGCACAGGGGGATCTTGCTTTCTTGCTGCTTGTAAGGAGGGAGATTGTGTGCAAACAGCCTTGTCCTCAGTTTCCAGCATCACCTGTGCAGATTTGGACCAGCGATCCTGTCCAGCGCAGCGTTAGCGTGGAGCATCAGAGACTTTGAGCTATTAGAAAATGATGTCCCAGAATACTGTGGAACCAGGGGGTTCTCTAGGAGAGAGTAAGGTGCCAACTTGCTACATTTGATGGGGAAAAACACTCAGAAAAAGCTCAGACATGCTTCATAAAGAAGGGAAGGTTTGATTCTGCTGCTACTGCAGCCTAATGGAAATAAGGGTGCTCTGCAAGAAGGGCTCAGGACAAGGGTCAGTGTTGGCAGGTTGTCTTTTCACCCCTTTTATTGCCTCACTGTTAAATGGAATGCTAGAAAATACGTCAAAAATGAGCACTGAAACAGAGCCTGAATAGGTCATGCAATTATATGTCCTAGTTTCTGCAGTATTTCATTGCAGCTTAGAGATTGGAATGCGAAGTTTCTGAAATAACCTTTATTTTTTGCATAAATCCTGTCCATGTTTCATGTATTTCTTGTTTTCTTATAAAATTGATAATAAAGGCATTTTTAAGCACTTTGGTGACAGGTTCCAGATAGAGTGTATTTTTTGGGAAGTGCTGACACCGGCTGCTGGGACTCACACTGGCAAGTCAGGTAATTCTTTATAGGAACCGGCTGTGGCGTGTGCTGAGCAGAGTCTTCAGTTTCCAGAGCAAGTGTTCAGTCTATGCAGCTCACAAGTCACCCCTATTAGTAAGGACCAGCACTGGCAGCGCCTTTACAATGCTTACACATCACTAAATAATCTTCAAAAATACCACTGTGGCTTAATTTACTTAATATTAGTATACATGTTAACTTAATACCTTTCTTTCTTTAAAAAAAAGGGCAGTTTACAGGACGCTTTCTTGTGAGGTAATAGCTCTCTGGATTAATTTAGAGAGCCTTTCTTGTCAGCACAGGCGGCAGCCCCCCGCCATGGCCAGAGATTAGGTGCCCCCCAAGGCTGAGTGGAGCCGGTTGGCGCCTTTATGCAGGCGACCTTTGTGTGGCCCACGCTGTGGCTGCCGGTTTGAAGCCTGTGAGGAGGAGATTAGGCTGTCCCCAGCCGGCCAGCCGGCGCTGGGTGTGGCTCGTTCCCATTTTGGCGAGCAGATGGTGGCAGGCCAACAGGTGCACCCCGATGGTGGCAGCGGGCCCGGTGCATCTGCTCGCCGGGCAAGGGGGAGGCTGCGCCCCAGCCTCACACCAGCTGCACTGTATAGGGCAGGGCACAGGCAAGGTGCTGAGAGATGAAGGCTGGTGACCTTCAACTATTAACCTTTTACATTACACTCTGGAAAGGGATGGTATGGTAAGAATGCTTTGATCTGAATATTATGGGATGAAAAATGACCGGAGACTAGGAGATGATTGATTAGAGGGTGTAGGAAGTGGTGGGCAGTTTCATTTTAGGCTTTCCAGCAAGTGGCAGGGCCTCTCAGCCACTAAAACCCACCATCTCCTCCTTTGCAGCAGTTGTTTCTCAGAGCATCAATGGAGACTGCGCTGGCTCTGCGTTATTTTGGTTTGCTACTCAAAACCAGAAGTAGAGCAATCAGACTGGGATTTTTGAAGCTCTTCATGCTCAGTCTCCCCCCTCTCCCCACCACAAAACTCTGTTTCTTTTATGCAAAGAGCACAGTCCCTGCACTTGGGGTAATGTCATATATCTGTTAGTTACAAGCAGCACAGGAAGGAGTGGACTCAAAATGAAAATAATACTCCATTTCAAAGAATGTTTGTCTTAGCTTCTAAAGTTTATGCTCTGTATTACCTTCTTGCTTTATACGTCTGTATTGAACCCTTTCCTTCCCAATCTGACCAGATCCATACTCCTCTGCTTCACGCTTGCTTTAGTCCATCCCTAGACCACCTCAGCTATCGCCCTTGCACAAACAAGCAGCTCCCCAGCTGATCTTCTTGGCTCAGATTTAGACTTTTTTGCTATTCTCACGTTAACTGTTCTCCCTTCCTGTTTCCCCTTTTTCTTTGCTTTTGGTCTGACTTGAGGTAACTTCTGCTCTTCCCCCAGGGCCTTTTAATTCTGCTGATGTTCTGGGTCCCTTGCAAGGTCTTCACAAACCTGGCAGTTTCTGCTAGACTAACAGCTGTCTGCATCTCTTGTAACTTTGGGGCTTTCCAGGGTCAGAAACACATCATGAAGCAATGAATTTCATGACTCTCATGTGGAAAAAATATTGGCTTATATAAGCTTAGAAGAAGCCTTCTGGTCCTGAGGGTACAAGACAACCTGATGGAGTCCCACAAAAAGGAGCTGCTAAAATGCAGCCAAAGATGAGAAAGGGCACTGGATGCGTTTGAGGTGGGGTAAATGGTGGGTTATTGCTCTACACCTTCATGTTTTCAGAAAGTCTTAATGGCTGGGCTAAGCTGCAAGCAGTTGCTTCTTTCTGTTGGACAGCCTGAGCTCCTCCCACGGCTGGAGAAGGGGGATGCAGATGCAGCGAGAAGTGTTTCCATCAAAGCAAAAGTTGAACTACATAATGTCTGGAAAGATGAGTGGTGGCGTCCAGACTTGTCTGGGTGCCTATTTGGGGAACTGGAGAACAGCTTGACTTGCAGTTACATGAATCCTGAGTGTCCTTTAGATGTTCATTTGGAAGACCATATAACTAATATTAAGCAGATTGCAGTCTCACACCAGAATTGCCAGGAAAGGGTACAACAGTCTTCCAAAGAGGAAATTCTTTGGTGGGACCAGGAGCTGGCTACAGTGATGGAGAAATAACTTCACTAATTGAAAGCAACCTGAAGAAATGGGAGATAACAGGTTACTGCATCTATAATTACAGTAAATTCTTAAGTTCATAGGTCTTAATTCTTTAAACTCCATTATCCCTTTTTCATCTTTGCAAGCTATTGGTAGTTGCTCTGCACTTCAAGATATCAAAAAACACTTTATTTTGAAAGAGGGAAGGCCTCTCCTAAAATACATTTCATTCAAACACCTTTACTCCTAATTTCAAATTATTATTCAGGAGTTTAGATTGGTGAAAAAAATAGTCAGTGTAAAATTTTTAAAGAAATTCTTACTGCAAATACAGCTAAATTCATGCATAGACATTTTCAACAGAACTACTCATGTTTAATTTTTGTGATTTTCTCCAGCAGGTAATAAATACTTATATAATAAATACCTATATAATATTGACTTCTTGTTTGTGAGGATTTTGCAAGCCCTTGTGAATATGGGCTCCGTCTAAATGCTTTTTAACCACTATACAACATGCTTAAAAAGTGACAGCATACCAGTAGAGTATCTTACAAAATAATTAAGGTAGTTATAGGGCAGAGATCATTCCACACCAAACTCAACAACTTACAAATATTGTCCATAAATCCTTAATACGTTTGTGTATGGCATTATTCTTTTCAAATCTACTTAATTCTCCCACATCCTTGTCTCTAAGCTCTATAAAGATTTAGGCTTGCTATACTATATAAAAGTCTTTTCAGACCATGGCAAGCTCTTCTCCCCAGTTTAAAACCTACACTGTCTTTGCTCGTAGGGATGCTCCTATTGCAGGCCCTGGGAGAGTCCTGGAAAGCTGACAATGCTGTTTTCCTTTGCGGGGTTGTGGAACTAGCTCAGAAGGGGTTAAGTGGCTGGAGACCAGCTGGGCTCTGTTAATCTGCAGGGACCAGCTGCTTTGTATAAAAAGGAAGACAAGAAACAGAGTGGCTAGTGCTGCAGGAAAGCTGAGGGTATTGAATTGCTAAGTTTGGGAAAGGGGGAGTAAGCACTTGTGTATCAGTCTTTGGTGTGCTGGAAAAGGAAGAAGAACTCTGTAGGTATTTTGGTTTGCTTGAGGAGCTGCTATTGCTGGTGGTGATTGGCAGCCCACCCAGGATACTGGCTTTTAGTTCTTAGGTACTCCTAAAAGATGGCCCTGTAGGGTAAAAGCTGGTAACTGAGCAAGCCAGGGTTAATAAGTCCCAAACTGTCTCTGATTTCAGTTGAATGTTTTTCAAAATTGAAAAAAAAGAGCAGTGGAAGCTTTTGGTGTCTTCAGGACTAGAGTCCTGAAGTAAGAGCTAGTGCCCTCTCTTTTGGCTGTCCCAGCAAGTTTTCTGATAAATGCAACTTATATTTCTCAAATGTGACAAAGATTTCATCTGCCCCAATGTGCCTTGATTGTACTTGTCTATATCACATGACTTCACCTCCTGTAACACTTGTCTATGACAAATAGGCTGCAGAAGGGAAATCCTTCAGTAGTTTTTACTATTTTCTTTACATATTAACTCTGAGAGACTTTAGTGTTTATTTTACTGAAGCTGCTTTGAATGAAAAAACTCTGTAAGCAGAAGTTGAATTGCATAATACAAAGGCTATTAAACTATATTTAGTGATTCCATTAGAAATCTGCTTTTGAGCAAGGCAGAACATATGGAGAGAAGTTGGTGAAAACCTGATTAAACATTTATATGGGGCATATTTTGATTTAACTTGCATAAATAATTCATTTTTTTTGTTGTTGTTGTTTTCTTTCCTTCAAAACCACCCTTTTCTACACCTGCTCTGCTAAAAATAATGCTACTGTAGCTGCACTGAAGTAATAGCAGGCATGAGTGGGTATCTCATACCTACCCATCTGCACTGGAGGCTACTCTCTCTCTCAGGTTTGATTGGCCTGTATCCTTTTGAGAAACAAAAAACTTTATTCCATAAAATCTGCAGTAGTTTTCTTTTGTCCTTACAAATAATAAAGTAATGATGTTCTGAAGGCAGTAATTATTATGCAGAAGTTAAGTTGTGCTAGGAGTCCAGATCAATAGGAGAATTTCCCCAAAGCTAATGGGAATTGCAGCTCACGTGTCAGATGACTGATCTATTTTCTAAACTCAATAATAGTTTTAAAGGGAGATTCATTTCTGAACTTTACCAAAGTCTGGGTTTGATATTCTAGTGCAGACTCAGTTTTTGTACTCGGTTGGGATTCAAAGTCCGATTTGCAGTAACAATAAAGGTCTTTTATGACTTCTTGATATTAATAATGTGGTATAAAGTGAGTCTAAATCCTGCTTTAAGGCCCCCTCTTGCCACTAAATATATGAGGGAATTCAAGCTTTTTCTTTAAGAGTTGATCTGAGTGAGCATTCAGGTTCCCCAAAGCATGGATTTTTCTCTGAATCTCCTGAGAACAAGGTATTTCACAAAAACTGTATCTCTTTCCCCTCCCACTGAGTTTCAGAGTTCAAACACTGGCAATTTCCAGTACCATCTTTTCTTGTCTCCTTGTTACAAGTAAGATTTTATTACCTGCAGAACAACCAGTGCCCACTTTCCAGCATCAGCATTGTCCCAAGATCTTTTCTCTGACTGCCATCACTCATTACAGCAATGTGCTGCTCTTTCATGGTGGCCCAGCAGATCGCAGAAACATGGGGCTCTGGATCATTACCAGGGAACAGAGTCACTTTGGGGTCATTATCAGAGAAAAGTATTACCTTTTTTTTTTTAAAAAAAAAAACACAGGCATATTCTCTCCAGCTCTCTGTGGCAGCTGTTGTCTTCTGAATCCCATCTAGCTTCTGCAACCCAGCAGTTTCAGCTGACATGTTTCAGCAGGGAATTAAATTATGAAATTTTTTTGGAAAGAAGCTGCTAAAGTCTTTTGAAACGGAAATATTAT
Organism: Corvus brachyrhynchos; assembly: GCF_000691975.1. Classification (NCBI taxonomy): domain Eukaryota; kingdom Metazoa; phylum Chordata; class Aves; order Passeriformes; family Corvidae; genus Corvus; species Corvus brachyrhynchos. The sequence continues at coordinate 5,728,001 of NW_008237244.1, forward strand.
CTCCTGGGTGGAACACACTATGTTGAGTACTGAAGGGCCTTACGAAGCTGCTCAGCTAAAAGCTTCTGATAGTGTGTGTTTGGCAAGGTATTAATCATAATGTGGTGAAGCAAAAATCCACCCCAAACTCAGAGAGGCTGTGCAGAGTAATTCCTCTAATATTTTCGCCAGTCCTTGGACAATTGCTTTTGGCTGATGTGAAAGCAGACTGTCTGTTAGGCTGCAAGAGTGAGCTCTAATGAAAAATAATACTGTGGGCCTGTGGCTTTGACAGTTGTATCTCATTCCTGCACTTTCCAGCCCGGTGGGAAGTTTAGCACTGCAGACCTGTGCTTGAGCAGTCCTTGCAGCCCGGTGTGTGCAGGGAGAGCGCATAGGTAGCGCTCAGCCAGGGTCACGCGCACCGAGAGCTGCCAGTGCTGCAGTAGCTGTGAGCATGTGGGGGAAGCTATGTTGGTTTCTGAATTTCATTAAAAATCTGAGATGTCTATGCACACAGCCTTATTCACAGTTTTTTCTGTATTGTGATTTTAGGATATAACAAGGTGTTAACAAGAAAAACATGTTTTCATTAAAGCTGTATACAAAATGTATCTTTGCCCTGAGCCCTTCTGTGTGTTTATTTTTCTGAAACAGTCTGTTACTTAAAGAAACAAACAAAAACTGAAGCAGGGAAAGAAACTTTTTCCTTTCTGAGTGAAGGTCCATTTTCAACCATCCCTTTGATTTCTAGACGTTGAGGGTTGTGAGCTGCTGGGTGGGCTGTACTGGCCCAGGTGAAGGCCACACCTCACCTGTTGAACTTATTTAGTTAAGCTGTTGTAAACATTTACTCTGTTTTCCTTCTCAAAGTGAAAACACTGTAAAAATAATGGCTGCCATAAAGACTGCATTAAACACTTTCTAAAAGGTTACAGTTTGCAGCTGTGAGGTCGCTGCCCTCTGATTACGCTGCAGCACTGCCTTTCCCCTGCACTCTCTGCAGAGCCTGGGAAAGCATTGCCCTGCCTTCCATGCTGGAGGCGTTTGGCCTTCAGGGTGTTGAGCATTTCCTGGGGATCAGGATGGGGATGAGAACCAGGTTGTGGGGGCCTGTTGGCAATCTGCTCTCACCTGCTTTGTGCTGTGAGTTTGTCCATACCTCCCATCAATGCCCATCCATGAGCTGAGGGTAGCAGCAGCAAAGGGAATTTCACTGATAAGGGTGGGTAGAGATACAAGAGAAGACAGCAGAAGATGAAGTGAGAAGGTGATGTACAAAACTACAGAAACTGGAACTCCCATAGGAGACAAAGACAAGGAGTGTTCTGCTGATTTGTGGGGGGCAGAGCAGGACATGAAAACTGGAAGCTTCAGTCATTTTAATAATTTTAATTAAAAGTGGTGGGGGCTACAGGTACAGACCTAGGTAAGGAAAACTTTCACTGGTCCAAGCTGGAGTTTATAAAGAGCCAAGTAAACACCTGCCAATGAGGAATGACTGGTTATGAGCAAGCTCTTAACCCTACTTCCCTGGAGTCTCCTTTGTCTGCCTCTCTCCTGTGCCTCCCTCCTCATCTGTACAGGTAATGCTGCAACAAAACCAGGCTCCTGATTCAAGTCTTTTGGAACTTGATGTAGGCTGTGGAAAAAGAGCTGTGGGCTGTGGAAAAAGAGGAATAAGCTTGGACCTGAGAGTGTGCTGTTTGTTGCTCTTCATATTTGTATGTTCTGTTCTTACAACTGTGCACAAATTCACTTTTATGATGTGACAGAAGATAAAACAGCCTGTTTTGTCCCATACCCCCAAAGCATTAAGGATCCTTCTGGCATATATGCTGTGCTCAGTCTGCTACAGGAAGGATTTTCCTTTTTTTAGGGTTTTTTTAAAAGTAGGGACATCAGATTTATGTCGCAGTTGAGGCGGATGCGACAGATTTAGGCAGACCTTCCCATTTTGCCCTTAGTCTTAGAGTGCTTTTTGCTGTTGTGGTTGTTTTGCACTGTGATATTCCTCACATTTTAGAAGCAGGCAGCTAAAATCATGATGGGTTTTAAAAAATAAACAAACCTCAAATCTCTCTAAACTAAAGCATGTGGATTGACTAGAGAAACCAAACAGGTACTCTGGGGCAGATCCTTAGTTAGGTGTGTTGTCATGTCAGACCTAGTGGAGCTATGACCTCACTGGGGGGGCCTGCATATCATTTGGATAGCACAGGTGGAGCTCTGTGTTTCTCAAATTCAATGGGCCTGTAAGTTCACATTCCAACAAGATAAAGTCCAGTCCACCGGGAATAAGGGACATAACAGACAGCCACATGCTGGGATCAGTCTGTTGAGGAGTGGAAATATTGAATCGGTTCTCTTAGTTAACAAGCCCTTGTGTTTGTTCCTGATCACTTATCCCTCTACCTTCCAGTTGTCATGCTTTTTTTCTCCCATAGCATGGAATTGGATCTTGGGAGAAGTAAAAAACAACCTTTGGGCCAGTAGAGTTGCTGTGGAACTAAATGGAATTGGGGGATCTGCACTGTCCATCCCAGCCAAGAAATGCATCCTGGAAGGAATTTTATACGTAAATTGAAAATTAATTTAGCATTCACATTTTTGCCTACACTACCAGTTTGGGGAGAGAAAGAAAAGGAATACTTGTTGGCAAGTAGCTATTGTAGCTGGGCACTTGAAAAGCAGTTTTAATCTACACTTAGTTTAGCTGGCAACTGTCCTTGTCATCTGCTTGGGAGGTGCTTAATGAACACAGGGAAAAGAGCAGCCCCTTGTACCTGCTGCTACAAGGAAATTCGGAACTGAAGAGTACATTACTGCTCTCATCTGAAATATGTGGGGTGAAGCTGCATAAAATTTAAACCAGTCAATGTGCATGATGTTCTGTGCACTTGAGGACTCATGGTGCTACATTGCTACTTTGTGCTTATTTCTTCAAATCCATTAGCACTGCACTTTCTTGGAATGTTTTATTCAAGAATTGAGGGAATACTTTCCCTCTGCTTTGTATTTATTACTTAACCTTTATATTCAGAACCTTTATTGCTTAGCCTGAGGAAACCAGATTGGTTATACTGTCTACAAGTAGGTAGCCGCAATGTGGGAGGCACACAGCTGTCGTCAGTCTGTCTGTCTGCACAGGGCTCTAGCACTATTAAGGCTCTCAGACCTTTCTCCCCTGTGCCACCTTGGAAAGGAGGTGTGTGGTGATGCTACTGTGACTTCTCCCAGCACCAGAAACAGCAGAATGACTTAGCTTTGCTTAGGACAACTGAAGAAGAGTTTTAACCTTTGGCTTTTCATCCCCCAATTGGGTGTGTATAAGTCTTTACAGAGAAATTATTTGTGCTGTTTGAGCCCATATATTGCTTTACTATTTATGAGACTGCAGATGTCTTTTTGCATCTGACAGTAATCATTCAAATACCAAGAGAAGGGTCTGCTCTTGCCAGCATCTGTTAGATCTCTACCATGATGTCAGAAGAAGCTGGTTTAGACTGACAGGAGCAGACTTTATACCTATCTTTGTTTATTTGTGCCCAAAGGATCTGTTGCCTTTCTCTCACCATGCTCAATTTTGTACTGCACAAATGATGTCAGGCAGAGAGTGGGAGAACCAGCTCATGGTACAATGAACCCTGAGCACTATCAGCTGGTGCTGGCTCTGGGAAATGCTGGCAGCCAGTATATTGTGCAGCAACATGGAATCTGTAATCAGCTGTGTGCAGAACACCCCACAGAGAACCACCTATTTCAGAGGGATGGAAAGACAGTATGGCCTATGGTCCATTAGATAAAAGGACTCATGTAAAGCTTCACAGCAAATGAGAGGCTCCATTTTCTTCTGCAGTATATTTTCTGTCTGGAGGAATCTTCAACCTGAGAATGTAGTTACTCTTGCCTATTATCAGCCAAGTAAAATGACAGTGTTAGGCATCTGTCTCCTACTTAAACTCTTTCCATGGATGCTGGAGAGACACAGACACCTCCGGAGAGACACAGACACCTCCAGCAGATTCCTTAAAATGGAACAGACCTTGCAAAGTGCATGAAAGAGAGCCCATCCAGTGGACTGGAGTGGGTGGACCATACCTTTAGACAGCTGGTCTGAGGCGAGCTCTTAGAGCTTATCTCATTAGAAGATGTGTCCAGTGCAGTTATAATCTCTTCTTCTGGTTTACTTCTTTATCACTTTTTCTTAGAATATTTTGAGAAAAAGAATGCGGAAAAAAAAGCATGGAAAATGTTTAGGGTGAGACCATAGAGGCTGGACAGGAGGTTCTGTGCATATACATCCAATAAGTCACATGCTCATACAGGTATCTCTTCTGAGCTTGGCCTGTCAGCATCTCTTCGTGTTATTCCAAACAATGCTGTCTGTTTTGAGCTGGCTGGCAAGAATTCATTCTCCATGAGCCTTTTTTTTTTTTATCCGTATGCCTGAAAGTGGGCACCTTCATGAATCCCCTCTTACAATACACCTTGTTTATATGAAGTGCCTACAATTTGTATTTCAAAGGCTGGATATTTCAAACCAACCTTTTTTAATAGACATCATTTTTTTTAATAGATTTTTCGTTAGATTACCCCACTTTCTAGAATTCAAAATAAAACATAAATCCTTCCTGTGGGCTGTTTTTTCCATTGTCTTTGGCAAACTTTCGGTCATATATATATATATATATATCCTTTCATTAGGTAGACAACTAATGACAAATAGCGTTCAATAAATGTCTAAAAAGAAAACATTTTATTGTTCTCTTCTTCAAGTATAACCAACGTTTCTTTGTAATCAACAAAATAAATTACATTTGTTGCAGGAGTCATTATTGGGGCAATTTCCGCACACGGCTTGTTACAAATAGACTAACCCGATGCCTACAATTAGAATAAATCAAGCCAGCTGAGAAGGTTCAGATACATGACACAAACTTGACTAAATAGCAACATGACATAAAGGGATGCTGTAATGCCTCCATGATAATAGTATGCAAAATGTAAAAGACCGCTTTGCTGTTTTCTGCCATATGTCCACTGCAGTTTGTGGACATATGGACGTAGGACTCTCTCATGTGTAATGTATATCACACAGACAAAAATAAAACAGGAGTAAAGGGTGAACACTGTTTAGAGGACAAATTAAAATGTTTGTTGTGGCAAAAACATGGTTGTACTAATTAATAGCTCTAGATTGCTTACTGGCACTGGCTATGACAGCCTCAGGTTTTTGATATGTTTCAATAAAAGACAGAGCTGAATAAAACTAAGTCTCTGACTATAAATGTAATTGCTTGGATAAGGTCTCCTTTGTGGGGAGACACTTTTCTTGATCTTTCAAGTTGCAGTTTACAGTATGAATCAATGCATCTGCAAATTTACTTATAGTGCTAATGTATTTATTGCTTTCTACTGTTGCTCACCGGATGCAAAAGTGGAGTTTGAAAAAAACAAGGAATAAGAAAGCTCACAAGAAGTTTTCATATTGATGAAAACATTTGGAACACAAAGTTTAGTTCTTAGCCAACAAGAAAGTGATAATGTACATCGAGTGATACGTGCATGCTGTGCTTTCATTCCTCTCAAAGACAGAAGCTGCCTGTTAAATATTTTCTTGCCAGCAATCAAAATGGTATGGGCTTAAACCTTGTCTCTTTGAGAATCTGCGGAGAATCAAAACGGATGCCCTCTTCACTTAATAAAGCCAGCTATTTGAATCCTTTTATGAAGAGCTACAGGCTAAAGAAAAGTGTGACTAAGACTACCTGGCACCTAGAATGAATGGCAAACAGAATTACAAGTTAAAAATTAATAGCATGTTATTCCACTGTACTACTTTAATGGTTAATTTTAAGATTTCCCTTTTGTTTCGCAAGCATAGCTGGAAAAGGACATCAAGTTGTGGAAAGACAAAAGGGTTTTTATGGCAGATAGAAGCTGTACCCTGAATATTAAGAACACGAGTGAGATCAGCAGCTAATGTGCACATAGCAACTTGCTTCCATAGGAGAGACACCAATTTCTCCCCCAGAGAGATTAATCTCCTCATACATGAGTCATTCAAGCATGAAGAAATATTCTTTGGACATGGTGCACCAAATGGAAGCCCATACATCAGACAATGATGGAGTATTATATTGAGACATTTATAGGACTGGGACATGCCAGCTGGGATGTGCAGCTTTAAGGGAATAAAAAAAAAAAAATGCATTTTAAGGTGGATCTGCAGAGAAAATCAAGCAGCCAGCACTGTAAATAGGTGTACATTCACTTCTCCCTTCAAATGTATTTCCAGCATCAGGCAAGTCCCTTCTCATGGAAAAAGTTTACTCACATTTTTATCTTGGCTTTTTTCAGCTATGTGTCCCAGTCTTCATGACAAAATGATAGGATTGTTGCCCCTTGTGAGAGCTGTACTCTTGCCTGGCCTCAGATCCATGCTATAACTCAGGTTCTTTCTGAGTTATAGCCATACTGAGGGGTTTGATATATCCTGCAAAGGCCCTGAACAATGGCAATCTGAGATTTCCTGAGTACATTTTGGAGTGTTGGCTACAAAGTGTTCAGAAACGTCAACTGTTAACTTTTGAACTGGAGATGGCAAGGCAAGTGTGGGTTTTCCCACTTTTACCAAGGAAGACTTTTGCTCAGCATTTGGCTGAGCAAACACTGCTGGGCTCCCTGCAATGCAGAGCCTGTCTGACTTCTGTCAAGCAACATAAACCTATGTGTTTATTATTAAAACACAATTGACTCACAAATCTTCACCTCCAAGTCAATGTAGGCAAATACTGCTCAGTGGCCATGTGTTTTCATCTGAGAAAATTCCCATCTGCAAAATCTTCCCTGGATTGACAGCCCAGGAAAGGAAAAGTACTGGTTAAAGCTGGCACTCTCAAACCAATGGGAGCACTTCAGATGCAAGTAAGTATATAGATGCACTAAGTAAATTGCTATTAATTATTCTGTACATAATTAACTTTCTCTGCACTTAGGCAGCACTCTTCCTTAGGCAGACACACAAATCCTGGTAAGTCGACTGATGTGTTTCACAAAATATGATACTCAAAGGCTTTCCCAAACTGATAGAGGACAAATGTGCTTGAGTTATGGCTCCATCATCAAGGACTTCACTCCAAGAAGGGGCAGGCAAGTGGCTGTGTTCTTACCCATCTAAGACAGCACTGAGGGGGGACTCCGACTGTCAGGTAACCCCAGAAATACACCTGCACTGTGGACCAGGAGAACAGAGTTGCGGGATTACTGTGGTAAACATTTCACTTTTGGAAGAACTCAGTAGAAATATCTGATATAAGGCATGGTTCAGCTTTTTTTCAGAGTTCAAAGAGCATCAGATGATGCTCTTATCCATATGTTTTAGTTTTAGGTAATCCTGTGAGAAGTAGGGATGATCCTTGTGGGTCCCTTCCCACTTGAGATACTCTATGATTCAATGACTGGAAGGGAGGTATGAGAAAATGGACTTTTCTATTCCTGGTTTCTGCCATTCACTTGTGGCCACTTCAATTATTCCTGTTTCTACTTGTCTCTGACTATTTTCTGATTCTTTTCTTTTCACTGCAGATGAAAAGAAATATGTTTCAGACCATATTTGCACTTGCTTTTGGGATAAGGATTTTCCTAGGGCAACTTCTCTGTTTTCTCTGGTTTAGATTTTGGATTCTGACTTTACAAGAGGCACAGATCTCCCTTTACAGCACTTGTATCTGTTTAGAATGAGTGCCAGTGCAGCCCTCAGGATAAAATACAGCAGCTAAGGCATTACCTGTGCTCACTCATGGCTCTGTCAGCTCCCTGCAGCCCAACTTCCAGTACGATTTCTGCCCTGATAGTGTAGCATGAGATGGGTATCCACTAATCCTGCACATGGCATGAATGACTGCTCTCCCCACCCCCAGACTCTGCCAGAGGGGGAAGCAAAACAAAAACACATCAGACCTCCAAAAAGTTTAATTTTAATAAAAACAAGCAAAAACCCCCTCACAATCGCAAAATACTGATCAAACTTTTCCAAGTTTGTGTCCTTTTCACTTCCCATCATTCTCTCTCTTACAGAATTGTACTTCCATTAAAAAAAAAAACAACCAACTTGCAAGTTTTTACAGACTATCTGCTCTCTTCGAGACTGGAGGTTGTGAGTGTTTACCTTGCAAAGTATCATCTTTTCATGTCATAAAAAATTCTACTGGCAGATAGTGTCTATCAGGCAAGCTTCCTGCTTGCGATATTTAACTCTACTTCATTTCCCTGGCAGGAAATCTGGATTCTAAGAATGTTTCAAAGTGTACTTTAATGGATGGTTGTGAAACATTTTCAATTTTAAATTCCACTTACCTATATCAGGAAAAGTGTGTGTTTTTTCAATAAAATATTTCATTTTAAATTCATTTGTGCTTCAGAAACACATTCTATTTTGATACATGATATACAGTAGGAAGAAATCATACATATTTTATGTGCAACACATTGAATTTGTAATGTGTGTCTGATAATGACTTTATACTAAGCTCTATCCCTCTACGGTTGTAGAGGAATAGCAATGTTATTGCTGTCCTGAGCTAGACAGAGTCTGCTTCAGTGCTGCTCACTTGCTTATACAGTTGTGGGAAACCTATAAATCTGATTTGAGTCTCTGATGAGACTTTCATACACCAAGGAGAAAAATGATATATTGTGGTAAAAAAGAATCCAGGACTTGATTTTTCTGGATGATTCTTCTCTTTTAGTGTTTGGAGACTTCATTCAGGCTGAAGTACTTTCTGTGTATGTTTTGGTTTAGATATATTAGGAAAAGTTTTTCACTAAACACCGCTTCACTTGGCAGAGAGACTTTTTTAATGATTTCAGCAGACTGAGTTGGAACAAGTGCTCAAGCTGCCATAAGGAGAACTAATTATTAGATTTGAGGGTTTATGTATGTATGTGTATACATGTATCTGTAAAAACATAAGGGAAAAAATGCAATGGACGCCTGATATCCTCTGCAAGTCCTGCATGAAATAACAGTGTAGCAAGAGCATGGAGGTAGGACAGCATCAGGAAAAATGAGACTGAGAGGTAGGAGTTATTAATTTTCCCACAAGATGGTTCTGACTTCCTGCCAGCAGGTCAGCATCTGATAAAGTATTTTACACTAGTGCCTTTATTTTTTTCCATGATCCTTAAGAAAGTGAAGCATGTGGGCTTAAGCTGGTAGAAGACAGTCATAGATTTCAATTTCAGCATAACAGCATTGAGAGAGTGGTGGATAATAAAATAATTACATTTTCAGTTGTGAAATAGGAGATGTAAAGTCTATGTTAATGCTGTACAATAAATAGTGGTGGCATTTTAATGGCACATTTTTAGAATTACAAAAGGAATCCTCTTATTTCAAAATTCAGCATCAAAACATGATTTTATTAACATCTTCAAAGGGAGAGCCAATAGCTCCTCTTCCCATTTCCCCTCTCCTCCTCCTCTCAGGTCTCAGCTTTTAGTCAAGAAAAAGAAGTTATATTTAGGAAACATATTTCATCCCTCACAGAGATCCACCACAGCTGGACTTCACTCCTGCCATGCAGGGCAGGATATCACTGTACATAGGCTTGCTCTGTTTTACTGAAAACACACGTTGAAACATTTCTCTCAGTCAGAGCCTGTGGTCTGGAAAATAGGTGATTTTTACTGACATCTCCTACTCCTGAGACTCAGTAAGATGTTCAGGGGCCAGCATAAGGACAGGACCTCCTCCAAGCCACTTGCTCTGAAAATGGGAGAAAATGTATGCTGAGTGGTCTGAGGGGAGTCCCCTCCAGAATGTCCCCAGTTGAGAATTTCTGGGTCTAGCCTTGAAGATGTTCCAGTCAAATGCCAAGCATTCCTAGGCCACCCAGTTAAAAGAGTCAATTAATTGGTGCAGAACAGGAGGTTGTCATGACTATTACCTAAATAATATCTTTTGCATTTAAATGAAGATGAGCGAGGGTGGAGATTATTCCTCCTGTAAGTTCGTACCACTCCCCGAACATCAGGGCTCTGATTCCTGTAGGTATTGATGTTGCTCCAATATTCCTGATTATCATCACCCCTTTACTTCTGTTCCTTTGCTCAAACTCATCACCTGCACCATTCTTGGGCAGTGATGTCTCCTTCTGGGTGCCTTTCCTGCAGCTACCTGCACACAAGCATTCTTCATCCATCTGGATGTCAAGGCAATTTCTGTGAGGAAAAAAAAGAAATGTTTGGAAAGTGAGGATCTGTGCTTTTACTGCTTTTCAGTGGTTGAATGAGGCAGACATGGTCCTCTCTATAGACACAGGCAGCAGGAGTAAGTTTTTCCATGGATGTATCAAAGCTGGGCCTTTCCTGGGAAGCAAATGAATTTTCTGTCTGCTTTGTACCTAATGTTAGAGCATGCATCAGGTGAGATTGGAAGGGGAACTGCCAGGTTACCATAATGATATGTTAACCTGAAGACCCTCATCAGGCTACAGGAGAGCCCATGTGAGACCCTAACTGCAAAATAAACCCCCAGCTGTGGCAGAGGTGATGGTACTTGGCTGGCATTATTACAGGTCTCAGTGGAATCTTCACCCATAGGCATGGGTTACCACGTGGGAATTCACACTCTGGGCAAACACCAGCTGATATTCTTTCATCCTGGCCAGAGTTCCTGGGTGGGAAGTTTAAGGCGGGAACTACATGACTGTTATCTGAGAAGTAGCTTTTAAATAAGCCTTAGCTGTGTCAGTGATGAGCATATAAACTGGTATGTCATTACCCAAGTAATGTGGGAATTTCTTTCCCAAAACAGGTTGATGTGTGTCAGAGCTAGAAGGGCTTGGTTTCCTGCCGGTGTGCATCCCTCAGACTTGTCTCTGTTGTTTAATCAAGTGTTGCTTTTGGCAAATCCTTGTCTGTGTTTTCTGTGTGAACTGTGTGTGAATTCTCTCTGTCAAAAAGGAAGAGCTCATCCTGCAGCGTCTCCTGCCGTGGGCAATAAATAGGGTGTCTCTTTCCTACCTGGCCACCTAGTTTTCTGGAAGCTGTTGTAAAACGACTTGTTTGAAACACAGCTCCACCCAATTTGGTTGAAAATGGCCAAACAGTTCAAAATTTACAAGCAGGAAGAAATTCATCCCAACTGTGTGAACACTCAAACCTCATTTGTAACCAGGATGAAAAAGGACTTTGGTATCTCAAACCATCAGTACCAGTCAATCAGACAAAGTAACAATAGAAAAACGACATTAGGAAAAATGCAAATGATTAATAAAATATTTAAAACTTGATTCTTCCTCAGTTTGAAAAGTGAATTAATGAATGCATCAATCAAACCCCTGAAACTCTGAAAACCTTCAATTTGCTCTTATTGTCAGTGCATGGCAGGAAAATAGCCTTCACCTAGAGATATCCACTAAAATGTGTAACCTTTTGTTTGTGGAAGAACTTTCTTGGGGAATTTCAGATGCTTATTTGGATCTCTCGAGGGGTATTGAATCTTTAACAAAGATATCATTTCTCTTCAGTATTCATTTGTTACTGGAGTTAAATGAGTGTTAAGAAAAGTAAAGAATCTAGAGAATATAGCTATAAACATCTGGTTTCTGAGTTGCTCAGATATCTTCATTCTCTTGGGACGTAACTATCTGACTAGTTCTGCAGATCACATGCTGTCCTCTAGGGTAGAGAAGACATGGATTATTAACATTAAACTGCTTTAAAACTGGCAAAAAAGCACCATTCCTTTGATTTGTTAGGGATGTGTTTTGGCCTCAGAAAAATTTCAAGGCTTTCATATGTATCCGTCATAGTCATGACCACAAATATGCAGAAATAATGAAGAAAAACTCCTTATTTTCTTCTCTCCAGATGACCTTCAAAATTCTTCAGCTCTGAAAATCCATACACTCTCTACTGTGACCTGTTCTGTGTATCTGAGAAAAAAGGGAAGCTCTGAGATAAATACATAGAAATACAACATGAATTCATGGAGCAACAAGCACTTGTGAAGTACCTACACCAGTCTTCACAGATTTTTTACCTAGCATGAATTACATGAAAATCAATTAACTTGGGTTAAGAACTCTAATATTGATGAATCTGTAAGAAATTTGGGGGAGGTAAATCAGCAGAGCTCCAGTCTCCAATGTATTAGAACCATATTGCATGCACTAGGCGAGAAACATTCTCATGCATACTAATGTAATTTGATTTTAGCTATGGGATTTATAAAAAGGTGATAATGACATGTACATATCTTTATAAAGAGATCTACAGGTGAAAGCAAGAAACATGTTAATAGCTCTACTTTACAATGAGCAGTACTGATTCTTAGGTGAATGTCTTCAAGGATTCAGCAGAGGGATGCTTTGAATAATATACAGGAAGCCTAGCCCAGAGGTCTGAAAGTAATTCTGATTTGATTGTTATTGTAGTAATAACAATTCATATCAGGCTGGATTTTGTTACAGATTTTTGGACAATATTTAGTTTCTACCTGTGTCACAGTGTCATATCATGCACTGTTAGTTTATACTTTGTTAAAATACAATATTAAATAGTGTAATTTTTCCCATTTTAATATAGAAACATAAATGTTCATGTTTCTGGAATCAAGCTGTGACACTGGTGGCTTGTGGGAAAGAATAGACACTTTCCTAACATCACCCACTTCAGCTGGCCAACCCAGGGTATTATCTGGATGTGAAGAACAAAGAATGGTGTGCTGTAAACACAGTGAGGAGTTACAGTCATACTCCTTCCCTGGAGCATGACAATGGCACGTGCAGAGCTGTGCTTCTCAGTACACGGTCTGTGTCTACATGGATAGCAGGGGTGGGCCACTGATGATCTCCCCCAAACTCTCCACGGAGTGCTAGCAAGCAGCCCAACCTTGAATCTGCCCAAATCATTCCTGAAAAAGCTTGGCTTTGCAAAAGATGACTGAATATACACAGGATTTCCATTGCCTTCTCATTTTGGGACACTGTGATCCGCACACCAACACACACTCTATGTTGTGACTGCTGGTTATAGTTATACCTTGGTTTTGCATTGCCTAGGTTAGAGTGACATTTCACCTTGGCTGTCAGAGAAAAGCCCCACTGCTAGTAATAATTTAGGACCTAATTTTGTAAATTTCCTCCTCAGCCAAATGAAGGCTAGTTGCATAAGGGAAGATTACAGGACTGGTCCTCTACAATGCAGCAATGTAAAAAATCCACTTGTCTCTAGAGCTCAATTGTTTCCCAGAAACCTGCTAAACTGCACCTCTCGATTCATCTTGTTAATTCACTGTCACGCTCATTATCTAAGTGATAGCCTCAAGTGTGTGTCCAGAAGGTTGTAGCCAAGGTACACTGGTAGAACAGTGTGTGTAGCATCACAGCTTCAGGTGACCAGGGCAAGAGACTTGTCATAGGGTAGTTACATTTACTTAAATCTCTGAAAAAATATTTATAACTCTTTATAATGCAGTCCTTGTATACTCTTTTATGCATTCCTAGCACATCAAGTCCCATCTCTGTTTGCTCACACAGGTCTCCCATTTTTGAAACAAGGCCTGCAATATTTGGGAGAGATGGAATTTTGTTGCTTTTATTTATAATTCCAGGTTTCATACCAGAGTTTCACAGGATTAGCAAGGAGCCAACATACATGGATAGTAAATTCTCTGCACAGAGAACTTCATTTCTCAGTTCTAAGACAGGAATTTTTTTTCTCTTTCTAGGTGCTGTTAGAGGTCTTCAAATAATGCGTTGTTCTGTTTAATTTTAACTAATGTAATCCCCTCGGGTGAAAGGAAAACTCATTTTCCTTACTAAGTGAGCAGTGTAGTTGCATTAGTAGTCAAGTCCCATTCTCCTTTACACTGATGGAAATCCAGATAGTGATGCTGAAAGCAAAATCCAGCCTAATGTAGACAAGGTAAACTATGATTCTGAGAAACACTTTTTCCTTAAAACACAGCACAATTCATGTGGTCCTCCTCTTCCTCTTAAAACAGCATTTATGTGGGATTCAAATTCCCACTTTTCCTTCATCATTTTTGCTCTACCCATTGTAGCAATAATTAGCTGAGTGTATCTAACTTTGGATGGATTTGTATTTTTAGGCTGTTTACAGTTGAGATTGGTTTATTGCCACGTGCAGCTCTGGAAAGCTTAACTTCTCACCTGTGCTCATGCTTTAGGGTCACTCTGTAGCCATCAGAGGGGTTGCTCTGGGCTGGTTTTACCTCCTTCTGTTTTAGCCAGCATGGGGAGTCCAGGCATTTTGTGCTGACTACCTGGTTTTACACGGCTGAAATGAGAAGCGATGACAGCCCCCTCACCCTTATGTGACTTAGAACCACTCCTAAACCACTGCTTCATCCCAGTGTGGCATTTCCATTTCTCCTTTCCAGTAAACAAGCAGAATTCAGCCTGGCACTACAATTAGCTGCTCTTTTACTCACCTTCCCCTCAAGCATTCAAAGTTGGGTTTGTGTGCTGTGAAAAGAGAGGTTTAATAAATCACCCAAAAGCAATGTTCTCTGCTTCTATTTTTCAAATGAACTCTGCAGAAAACTTGGGTAAACAAGGCTTTTTTTTTTTTTTTCTCCCCTGAATCACGTGCTTGCTTACAGAAAAATGGAATGTTCCCCCCAAATTACTGATGATTAATAAAACATGTTCTCTGCTCTAGGTGTATGACCTTGCAAATTTCATTTCCATTAGCTGCTTGTGTCTCATTTTACCTTGTTTTTTACTTGGCAATGGAGAGGCTTTTCTTGCTTTTTACATACATTTGAAAAAAATTATGTTTGTGTACATACTCAAGAAAAATTTGCTGTTATTCTGCCCAATATACAGTCAGATTTTACTAGGAAAAAATAGTTCAGAAATACTTTTCTTGATGTGGCAAGCAATTTTTAGATTAGCATGTTGTATTTTTAACCTTCATAATTTTCTTGATACAAAAGTAAATCTTAAGTTTTGTCATACCTATAATTGCTCTGACAAAAATGTTCACAGTGACATGAGTGGTGGCTTTGGCTACCAAGACAGATTTTCATAATAATGAGTTTTTTCCTGTAGGGGGCTGTGAACTGCTAATTAGCATCTATGACCCAATATTCTTAGCAAATAAGAGTAATAGCAGTAATTTCTAGCTTTATGCAGGGTGCAAGTCTAATATTACCAGCACTTCTGTTTCACTTGTAATTAACTGCAAGCAATTATTATAGAGTCAAGGAAGTATATCTTAATGCTCGTAGGTAATAAAAAAAATTGAAATTATGTTTGTAAAACTCATATGTTTCATGCTGGGTGCACTGATTTCCTTCAGAGCACTGAGATTATGTGCCTATCAATTAAAAATTCTTCTTTAATGTTGCTTTACATTGATATGCTTTTGAACATTGCTGTATAAGTGTCTTGTCCTCTATTTTCTCTTCCTTTTTTTAAAAACAATATCCTTGAAATTTCAATTAATATTTTGACCACAAGACCTCACTGAATACTTAATTTGGCTACTTGATCTCAACATAAGATTTAGATGGTACTGAAAGAAATTGTTTACATTTGATTTTATGAGGTCTGTGGCTTAGTCCTATTAGAACTGTGACCCCCGAGGCTGGTGACAGAGGGGTGCGTGCTCATGCAGTGTAGCTGACTTCCCCAAACAGAAACAGATCTGCTGTTTCTCTTACTCAGCAAAATAATACACAAAGCTTTCTGCAAATTGACTTACTTTTCCCTCTTTATATTGGTTTTTGTGATGGTGGGAACAGCTATGAAATAGTAGCTTCCAGTGGCAATTTCATAGTTACTAGGATGGCACCGTGCCTTGTTATTTCCTTGAACATACTTGCATCCTCAGTTATTTACTCAGAAATATGATCTTAGATCTTATCTGAATCTGAGCTCTGCATAGAGGTGGATATATAACAACTTTTTTCCAAAGTTTTGACAAAGATTCAGATATTTTGGCGTCTTCTCCTTTGCAAAATGTACTCCCCTTTTAGGATGAATGGTGTTTGAACATATAACTGTGGCACATTCCTGAATTCTAGATGCTGTGGTTCAGGTTCAGAGGGGGTGGGCATGGCATCTGCTGTGATTTGGTCTGAGGGAGTTTTCTCAGCATCTCTCAGAAACTGTTACTCAAGAGATTTGGAGGCCAAGAAACTGATATCTTTACATAAGCCATGGATTCCAAACAAAGCTTTTCAAGCAATGATAGGCTTAAAAAACACCCTTTGGTCATACATGGAGTGTGATAATGACTCTATTGTGCAGCTAGTTGAAAAGGAGGCTGAAGAGACTGAATGAAAAAAAAGGGGGTTTATTTTATTTATGTTATTTGTTTCTTTCTTCTAGGCTATGTCTATGTCTATGTCACTTCCCGTTATGACTATTGTGTTAATCTATCTTCAGGCATTTACCTGGGCATGAATGTGAATTGATTCAAAATCTATCGTGCCAACTTACCCCCAGGATCCCTGACTAACTCTCTTTCTTTTATTCACTGAAACAATTTAGACCAGATTCATCAGACAGATTAATTATTTGGTCAGCATGGCAGATAGGAAATATGATAAAATGTACTGATTCCATAACAGTCCATGCTGACATCCATCTATCCAGCACCTAGCTCCAAAAAACAGCTTTCCACCTTTCCTTAATATTCATTTGGACAGTTCCTTGTGCACTGCATCACACACTTTCCTGCTGGTTATTGCCTTCTAGGTTATGTGAATACTGTTTATTTTTAATTCAGCAATTAATTTTCCTATTGCCATAACATTAGCAAAGGTTTGTCTGCCATGGATATTTATATCTGCTGTTATAATTTTGCATTATCTAGGAGAGCATTTTCAGCATACAGTTACACATACTGTTTGAAGTCTTTTATATTTCCTTGTGTAAACATGATTTTATTTTATTGTTGAGACCTGTTTCAATCACTTTCTCAGAAACCTTTTCTTGCAGTGCTGTTGCAAGAGTGATAAGGAATTTGTGGACTTGCAATAAATTTGTTATACTTGTTCAGAAGATGTATTTTCTTTCCAATCAGAGTTAATTTAAGGAAATCCTATGGTCTGTATATATATACATATTCTTTTCAGTACAAAAGGATTTATAATATGTAAACTGAGTGGCTGAGAAGGTTTTGTCCTCATTGTTGAGGAATCATAACAACAAATGACATAAAATATGCAAGAATAGGCAGAACTGATAAAAATTTTGTGTAAATAATAAAGAATCTGAGAAGACATGAGTTCACGAAAAAGTTCAGGAAAACAACCCACCATACATTTTAGACTCACAACAAAAATCACACTAGATGAAAATCTGAGATCTAACACACCAATATAGACATCCAAAAGTTAAAAGAAAATTTTAGTGTGGTGTTTCCTCTTAGAGTGGGATGACAAACCTTAAAGTTTAAAATTATGTTCTTCAAAATGTTCTCCCACAAATATTTCAGAAGGGGTATATTTAGAATAGTTGTGGGCTATTGGAATGTCTCATTCTGCATGGATCTGTACATTATAGGCCATATTTATTATAGGTCCTTAATCCCATGTTGAGTAGACTGAACTACAGTATCTTAGCTATATATAGGAATGATCCTGCTTATTTCAAAGTGCTTTTTTTTTTTCTCTAGACTGAGGGATGCAAGTCCCTTCTGTGCAGCAAGAACTGCACCTTACTGCAGGCATTGGAAAATTAGATGTGTGGTCCAGGGTATTTGCTGTGGTTGATGGAAAGAATAAGAACCTCTGAAGGGTGATTCATTTCATTCATCTGAGATAGGTTTTGGGCATAAAATGATCCAGCTTCTCCTGGATCCTTTTTGTCTATAAAGTACAAAGATACCCCAGACAATTAACCTAAATTTGTGTCTTAATGTTTAGGTGAGTGATATGAAGAAAGATAAGTCCCATTCTAAGTATCTGTTTACATCTATTTCGGTTTTTATTTATAAGAGAAAAATACTAATTATTTCCATTTTCAGCATTTTAAGGTATCTTCCATTTGATGAAGTAGCCCCATTTATGCATAGAACAGCTTCGCCTCTAATCCACAGTATTTTTGGCAATATACTCATTTCATATTTACTTAGTAAATGCATTTGATAGTGGGGTTTTTTAATGTTCTGATTTATATGAGAAAGTATTACTTAGCTTCAGTGTACAATTCAGTGCTGTTATTTTCCATCTTCCCAAAATTTCTATAGTTAGAAGGGAAACACATTTCCATGCTTTTAGGCTTCCCAGAAAGTTGATATCTAAATCTGTAGCAAGAGCTGTGCACAGAAAGCAGCAGAATATAAATACAGTTATTTATAAATAGGACTTGGAAAAGTCCATAAAAGTGCTGTAGTAATGGTGTACCCAGTAGAAAGCATTCACCATTAACTACACTTTGCCTGAGAAGATCTAAGTTGTTGCACTGGTGTTAATACTAACTGTTTAATCCATATATGTACACAGATCAGTGGGGAGGTAGAGCATCACACTCACATAGATGACCCAAAGAAGCAATTTGTATCTATCAATTTGTATCTATCAATTATGCCATTGAAAGATACAAAATGCTGCCTTTTTGTAACATATGAAATTGGAGGGCTCAGTCTTCTTGTATTCTTGTAAGGGAATATAATTAAACCCTAAATTATTATGACCAAAACATATTTAGGGGTAGGAGTTCTGCAGGTCAGCAAGGAAGTCTTTCAGAGAATGTATTGCACCACAGACCCTATCTCTGATGTAGGGCAGGATGAGCAGTGCTGTGTTTTGTGAAGAGAAGACATGTGATATGTGAACTGTCACATTTCTCCTGGAGAAAAGCCTGCCTCACCTTTCATATCCACCAGCATAAATCATACATGTGTCTCATGCAATGAGGTGAAAGCAGAATCTGCCCTACTACCTAGACAGAACTAACATTTCCCTATTATATATTTCTGCAGGTGCCTTGGACAAGGCAGTCCTAAGCCTTCATGTCATCAGCATACTTGTTTGCAGGGTCTTGCAAAGTAGATTTTTGAACAGTAATTCAAAATAGAGTGTGATAGTTATCAAAATGTTTCTTAAGAACTGCTATTCTTCCTGGTCGTATCTTCTATTACTTTAGCAATGTGTGCTTTTCCATGTCATCTTTCTCCTGCTATGGCCCCTTTCATCATCTTTGTACTCTGTCTTTGTGACTTTATAGCTTCCTCTTTTATGCCAATGCTTTCCTTTGCCCTTCCTTCTCCTTAGCTTTCTTTCATCGTTTCTTCCTTGGGAAATCCATTTCTGATTCCAAGTTGCCCACCTCTGGATGTTTGGAGCCTTAACTCCAACATTTAGACTCCTCAGGAGTCTTTTTAATGAAGGATAGGTACAGGGGGGAAACTTTAAAACAAGACTCCTCTCTTTCCGGAAGGTCACGTTAGGAGTTAGTAACAACTAGCTTCTATAAACAATTAAAGTAAATTCCAAAAAAGTTATATTAACTAGAGTTTTATGGACTTCCCTAAAGAGACCTTCTGTGAAGCAGCAGTGAGAGCATTTTCCTCGCTGTGAGAAGCAAGTTATGTTGAAACTCTGGCAACTAAGGAAGCTGCATATTCTACACTTGTCCTTTGCAAGAATAATTTCTGGAAATGTTTTTATGTATTTATTTCTGTGCAATCTCTAAGAGTGCCTCCACACTATTTCCATGCTTTATTTGATTGATTCACTTTGCACATGCCTGCCTCTTTCTACAACACATGAAGGAGCAGCTGGTACAATTACCAAAGAGAATATTTCTGTTCCTAGAGTCAGGTTGATCTCAGTGCAAGAACACCTTGTACTGTCTTCCCTCGGCATGGATTTGGATGCTTGTGAATGAGAGAAGTACACTCCATTAGTGTGATCCAACTCCCATGAGAGATAATGGGCAGTTCTCCATTGATTTTAATGGGAAGTAGGATTAGGATGTCAGTGCTTTGAAAAAAAGCAAAGGTTTTGTTAAAAAAGTATTCATTTTAAGAAGAGTGACACAATAGGGTAGTAACATTCCCTGTAGCCTGTAAATGGCTTCTGCAAACATAGTCTTCTTGCTGTTCAGCTTCATAATAACCATGCTAATCAGGGTTTCTGTTTAATTTGAAATACATATTCACTTTCCAGACAACACAGGAAAGAAGAGTGCATTTATTGTGCTTTTGGCAGGCTTGTAGGGATTCCTTTGAGTGGATAAGAACTTGCTTTTCTTCCAGGTAATTTGGACCATCTCCACTCATTTGATTTTCACTATCACCAAAAAGTGATCCACATAGGAGCTCCATAAAACTGCAAATTACAGTTCAGTTCAAATCCTTAAAGGCATTTCAAGTGCACCTTGTAACAGACCCATAGTAATCAAGTTGCAGAAAGACTCTTATAACAGCTATCTCTCTCTCCTTCTGAATTGCTGAGGAACAGGCAGATGTGGAAATTATGAGTAATGTAATTGATGATCTTAAGGCTTTTAAATACCCAAGCTCTCAACAATCAAGATCTATTTGAGTTCAGAATCTAATAAGTAGTAAATACAATAGGTTTCGGTAGGATGTTTTATCAGGTCCTCTGCAATGCTTCCCCCCCTCCTTCGCTTTTATGGGCAGCATTACCATCTAATCAGCAGACAAGTTGGAAAATGTTATTGTGACAGATAATCACTTTTAGTTCATCATATTTCTTTTTGTTTGATATGTAGTTACTGTGAGTTCACTTATAACGCACATATTCAGAGGGTTTGTCCCCAGTTTTTTTAAGGAGGTGAAAAAGAACGTAATATTATCCCAATCTGTTTATTGTCAACTTATTTATTGTGTACCGAGAAAGAAAAATGCTTGTACAAACTCCCACAAATAATGAATTAATGCCCTATAGATTTCCCAGATGCCTTAATTTATAAACCTATTTTTCAGTAATGATGACAGCTCCAAGATTTATTCTGATTATGTAGTGAATAAATTCTCAAAGTACTTTTTCAACTCCATGAAAAAACTGTGTGCAGTGAAGAGTTAATTTCAATTTTTCATGTTTTCCATTAATCTGCAGACCAGACTGAAAGAATCTTAAATTCTACATTATGTTTTAGCTAAAAAAATAAGAAAACATTTGTCAGTGAAGAACCCAGCTCATGCTATTACCATAGGTACAGAGCCTAACACCCTTGCTTACGTGTTAATTTATCCATATACAAAAAAAACATGTTAGTGTGAGGTGAGTAAAAAATATTTGCACCACTGGAAAAACTGCTAAATCACATTTCTTCAGATTCTCTGAAAAGCAAAATATGTTGCAGCTTTGCCTTTGATATTTCCTAGTTTTTTAGAATGAAAGCAGAAGGCTTTTATTTTTTTCCAAGAAAGAATATATTTTCACTGCAAAAAGGGACTTTTCTTTCAAAACAAGGGAATGAAAACTGAGAAAATGCACATAGGCATGAAAGGCACAATTTTTTTAAAGGGACATTTTTTGGTTTTGCTGCAATAATTAAAAAGTACTCCTTTTCTCTTAGATATAAAATCAGAATATTTGCCATTAACTGAGGCTTTACAGATGTCTTTCCTTCATGACATATGGGGCGGTCTAATACTGTTGAACTGTTCTTTTGGGGTATGTCCTATCTGCAATATGTTTCTTGTCAAGTGTTGAACCAAATTCAGGTGATACAGTCAAACCTGTGGACATGTAAAATTGTCCTTGGGCCAGTTCAGACAGCAGTTAAAATCTGACACTCTGCTTTTGCTCAGGCTGGTGCTCCACTTGGTAATGAGGCACAAAGTAGTGAACACTCTTAGATACTGGTAGTCTTCAGGTGCCAATAGCTGGCTCCTCTTCCTACAGGCAAGGCACAGGCATAAGTGCCCTGGAAGACCTAACAAAGTGAATGGTACCTGTTTGGGCATGGTAACTTGGGTGTCCTTTTGCAATATGTCCCTGGCTGTCCCAGTGCTACAGGGGAAGTATCAGCCTCCAAAGAAACACCCACGACCCTGCAGTCAGTGGTCCTTGTCCAAAGTGTTGCCTGGATTAGCTCCGTTGACAGTGCAATGCAGGCAGTAAAAGACAGATCCTACCCAACTCCAGCAATTTGCAGGGGGGCTGCAGACCTACAGGAACTGCTCTGCAGCACCACTGCAGGCTGCTCCTCTACAGCCATTTAGGCAAACCCGAAAACTCCTCCAAATTTCAAAAAATTTTGGGAAAACAAAGCAAAACAGAATCTGTTAGATTTCTTTACATTCAAAACGCAAAAGCTGTCAATATTTCTCAGAAAAGCATCTGAGGTCCAGAAGGGAGGAAATCCAGGGTGGTGGTCCTTGCTCAGCACTTGGGTTCAGATTTCTCTCCTGGAGAAATGCTGTAAGGCTCCATAAATGCAGCACAGGCTCCAGCCACTGACTTGTTGGGCAGCTATGGTGGGGAGAACATTATTTCCACCTGCAGAGAGGAGGGAGGGGAAGGTCTCTGTCAACTGCCCTCCTGAGCCAAAAAAAGCTGTTAAATCAGTGCGTTCTGTTTCCATGACCTTTGTTTCTGATGAATCAGCATCTTCTGTTGAAAAAAAAAAATTCTCCATTATAACATTTCCAACCTATTCTACTATCAATTGCAAAATTATGGCTATTGCTATAAATGGTTTACATTGGAAATAATCAGGAAAGCCAGCCCAAATTGAGTATGCCTTGTAATAGGGAAACTGTATCATTTTAAGCCTCCTGGAGTACATACAATTTCTCTGGGTTCCCTTGTTCTGAGTATTAGCCCTGCAATTTAGGACTGTGTTTGAAGCCTGGCAGGTTGGGAGGTATGATACTAATGCATACATTGATTACGAATGCCTGGGTTAAATGAACAATTATTAACCGGTGAATGAGAGAGTTAAAGAATTTCTTAGTTTGCTGTTGCTGTATTTCCCAGAGACAACAATGAAAGCAAGAAAAAGAATCTTTTGGATGCAGGATTGTTTTTCCATGGATGAGGGATTACAGATTGGCTTTTTAACTTCAGCTTTTCCAAATAGTTTTTCAGTTATTTAATTTACTCTACATGGAGTCTATTGATTATTCAAGTTGGCAGTCAATTTTATAGGGCACCCCGCTGTTTCTTTGCTTAATGTAGTCAATGATTGTAATTGCTTGATCAGTGCAGCCCATGAAATAGGTTTTGTGTCTTTTTTACAATGCATTGATGGCTTTATCTGATGCAGTCTTGGCAGGGTCTAGGTTTTACAGCACGATCCTGAACTCCCAGAGGTCTCTAGATTAATGGCTATGGCTTTCTGTTGGAGCTGCTGATACTGCTCTCCAGAATGTATTCACACATCTGGCATGCCACACTTGGCAGTTGTGCCAGCTTTTTGTTGCGCAGTTACAGAATATCTCACCAGTGCCTAGTTAACTGTTTTCACTAAGGGAATGAGATAAAAAGCCATCCACAGAGTTGTTGGCACACGCTCTGTGTCATTGTAATCACAAATTTTTAATTTTTCTATTACACTTTTTATACGGCCAATTGATGTTTAGAAACAACAAAATACATGTGATATTTGTTGTATGAACTCTGATTTGATTCCTCAAAAGATTCCAAGCTCATTGTGATTTCCTGCAAACATCCCATTAACACTTTATTCCCAAAAAGAGGAATGAGCTTTCTGTTGCATTGTCAGCAAATAAATGGATTAAAATTACATCTCTCTGGTTCATATTTTTCTACAAACGAAAGAAAGAAAATGTGGGTGGAAGAGCAGCAAGAGGAACCTCGTGACCTTGCCTACGAGTGAAGTAATTCTTTTGTCTTTCATTGGTTCATGTTAAATTACTTAAGCTTCATTTAGCTCTGCTTGAAAGTCAGTGTTTCATATTTGGT
This sequence comes from Corvus brachyrhynchos, assembly GCF_000691975.1. Lineage (NCBI taxonomy): Eukaryota > Metazoa > Chordata > Aves > Passeriformes > Corvidae > Corvus > Corvus brachyrhynchos. Next base: position 5,751,873 of record NW_008237244.1, read on the forward strand.
AGAATTTGAATCGTATTATTAGGAATGTAAAATGTAGTCCTAATAAGCAGGCCAAGAAAATGTAATGAAATATGCAACACAGGTGCATAAATCCATGGACAATATAATTATATAGCACACATACACCATTTACAGTGCCTAAGGTGACATCCTGCCAAAAATGTAAAAGTGTGATAGATTTTGGACCAGCTGTGGTATGAACTGATTTCCTCAGCTGAGCTTGACATAGAAACTGGACATGTGCAACCCCTATATTAATTCTTTTCTCTCCAGGTAGTAAACTGTAAATGCATAAAGCATCTTTGTGTAGAAAAGGTCTACTGAGAAGACATCTGGAATTCAATATTTAAAATTCCAAGTCTGTCTTTCCACTGAAATCTTACTTATGTTGGGCAATAACACAGGAATCATATACATATATATGCACAATATTAATAACTCACAAACCATGTGTTAACAATAAATAGCCTCAATAAAGTCTGTCACAAGGAAAAATAATGAGAATAACATGGAAAAATCTTTCAGTGTAACAGTCATTGTCTTGACATCTCTACTGGAATATTTTATGATTTTATGATTTCTGATGATTTTAGTGCAGTGAAATCCAGTCACATTCTAGAGGTCCATCCCAAAAACTTTTACGCATGTAGGTAACGGCTCATGCGAACTGTTCCATGGAATTTGTTTGTCCCCATTTTATCATTGTCAAGGCATTAAACAGATGGCTCCTCTCCTTCAAATACTACAAATGAAATGCTTCCTTGGATGTTCTTTTCCATTATGAGAAACTTATTACTTTTAATTTAATATTATCTTGAATCATTGGCTTGAAGGATTAAGGATCATTAGCATGGAATATGTAAACTCAGGAAGGAGCAGCCAAATGTCAGCATCAAAAGTCTTACCAGAAGACTATCAAACATAGCTGTAAAGTTTCCCTTCAGTCATGGAAAAAAGATACCATCACCTTTCCATGTTTCCAGATTCTCTGAGCAGTTGTCATGCTTTTAAGTGTAAAAAACACCAAGAATCCTGTGTAGAAGTCTACACTGAACTTCAGTCTTTTTCTGTACACTAATAATTTATGGCTTCTGGAGTTGGAATGATTTCCTTTTTACCCTTGATGAAACAATAAATAAGAAAGCATAATTTCTTTAACAAATGGCAAGCCGATCAAGGGGAATCTGAGAAATACAGATGGTGCAAAAAGGAAAAATAAACCACCATAAACTCATTTTTATACTATACCTTTCAGAGCAGCACATTCTGCCTTTTTTTTACCCATACTATTTTGCCACTGAAAATGAAAGGTGAAGAAGTAGGATGACAAACACTGACAGATGAAAACATTGAAACAAATACGTTAAAATTTTCTGCCACATTTTTTCGTAAGATTCGCTTGCAAAAACACTCTGTATATTTCAATTGCTTACTTCTAGTGTGACTAAGTAGATACTGCTATTAATACTCAAGATAACCTGATAAAACTCATTGGAAAGCATCATGCCTGTTGTGGGCTAAACTTTGTATGTTCATATGATTGGACCTTTCCTGGAGCAAGCATCACCTACAGTAGAGCAGAAAGCAACTCAGTATTGTATGAAGAGCCTTACATGAGGTATCTGTGAATATGGTGGATACCAGGTTCAGTCAATCCTGCCGCATAAACCCAGTGGGCATTTTGCTGTGACTTTTAAAGGAGGCAGAAGTTAATCTATACTTCTTTGCTGTGTGCTATATTTGATGAATTGTCTTGGAGCATTGAATTGATCTTGAGTTTTGTAAATCTGATGCAAAATACTATGCGCCACTCACCATCTTTTTCACATTCACAATTAATTCTTCACATGACATCTGGCTCTTTCAACGTCTTCTCTCTGTGTTTGAAAGTTGGTCCTAGACAGCAAAAGGTAACTATCCTTCTTTCACTTCATGAAATAATTTCTGAAATTCCAGACTTCTGGTCCAGGCACCACATGTAGGAACTGCATGTACCAGCAAGGACCCTTAGATGGACCCTTAGCTTTTCTTGTCAGCCTTGTTTGGCAGCCCCTGGATGTCACTTGTGATCTGTAAATGTTATAGAATATTGGATGGCTCAGGACAGAATTGTCATGGTTGTCTGAATTTGCTTAAGCAAGCTCAGAATTGTTTTGCTAATTTTATTTTTGCCATGACTAAGAACATAGCTAAGAAATATATGACTGATTCTCCCTGAAAAATAATCTTCTGAAGCAAATTATTCACATCAATATACTCTACATGCTGTAAATAATAACAATTAAAACTACTGGTTCTTAATTTGCTTGTTCAATCTGTGTGGTAATTTTTTTAGATATGGGTCCAAGACACAAAATCAAGATCTTGAATGTGGTCAGCTTTTGCTTTCCATCACAGTTTGTTTAAAGGACAGGTAGGTAGCCTATAAAGTACAAGTGTATTGATGTCTTCCTTGGGACAGATCCCACTTCCAGCAAAACCAGCAGGAGAGGACTTTTGTCAATGATTTAAATGTAAATATCGTGTTGGAAAAAACCAAGAGATAATCAAATTAAAACCAAGTTAAATTGTTTAGATAAAAAGCAGGGCCTTTTCTTTAATTTTAAATTCTGCATGTAAAAAGGCACTCGATAGGAAAAGACCCTCTTATGCCTTGAAACTCAGACTAACTTAATCTTAATTTTGTTGGTCTTTTACATCTCCATACCCTTACCCCCTCCCCATAAGCTGCATTCTTCTCAGGAGGGTAAAGAAACTACAGCCTCCATTGGTTAGGAAGCTGAGAAGGATGACTCACTTGATGAATTTTTGTCCCAAGTATTACTTTTGTAAGTGTAAATATTACATTTCAACACCCGAGAGCTCAAAAATAATCTTTATTCTTGAAATATTTATACATAAAAAGCATTACTGAAATAGGAGTGCTTGATTACTTGGATTGGGTTACATGATTGTGACATACTTATTTTTAGTCCTTGTGCTGAATGGTAACAGGAGACAGAGATTAAAGAAAAAATAAGGAGGATAGATTCATTGCTGGTGAATGTTAACTGTTAAACAACTCACATGCTTCTGCAAGGGAGAGATGGCACCCCTTGAGTTTCTAATTTCTGGTGCATCTGATATTTGCTTGTATTTGGAACAGTTCCTATTGTGCTACACAAAGTGTGAAGATGGGCTCCTTTGCCATGTAAGGTAGTGCAGATATACTGAAATGAGACAGACACAGTGACCTTGAAGACTCAGTAGAATAAGTAAAGAAGAGGAGCAAGCAAAGAATCCCCTGTGCCTCAGTAGCTGGCGCATGGAGCTGCCTCTCAGCAGAGGGAACCAGGGCCGTGCTCAGAGCACTGCATTATCTCTCCTGTCCCTATCTGACCACATAGCGTAGTCACCATCCCAGGTAATTACTTTGCTGGCACACATTGGAGTTTTTCCATCTGAGCTGTTTCCTGCAGGTACATTGCCATCAATCAGGCTTGTCCTTGAAGGCTTAATGATATAGAATTGCTGGGCATTTATGGGATATGCTCATGCCATTATCAGACAAGTTATCTAAACTTTTGCTTTTAGTCAGATCATTCCAGATTGATCCATCTTTCTAACAATACTTCAGCTGTTAATTGAATATGGGCAGTAATGTTTTCCATGTTTCTTAATTATTTTACTCTTCTGAACCAGGTTCCTTTAGTGGATATTTATTTATTCAGCCACAAAGATGCATACACTTACTGGGTGAAGCTGTATGAGCTCTAAAAACCTGTCTGTCTCTGCTGAAAGCATAGCCCTGCTTTAAAAGGAGCCTGCAAGAGCTGAACAGAACAGAGCCAAGTCTCTCGTGCCAGTGATTCTCATATCAAGTGTGTTTGGTTTACAAGTATAGAGTGATTTCTCTAATTGCAAGTCCTTGTTCTCTCTTACCTGCCATCATCACCGACAACAAAGTCCTCCTAAGCTCAGTTGCCTTGTTGCCCCTTGTATCCAGAGACGGTCCTTAATGACGCCTGTGCAAAACCATGGACTCCCCGGGGCTCAGGCAGTTGGAAGGGATAAGGATTGCTAGTGATCCTTTAGAAAATGTGTGAACGATTGAGCCTCCAGCCTGTGTAGCAAGAGAAAACGGTAGAAGTGGCTTTTTCTGTCACTTGTCTGAGCAGATTGTTCCAAGTTCACAGAAGGAGTAAATCTGCTTTTCATTATCTGGAGAAGAACATCATGTATTTTCAGGAAATCAGGATAGCTCCCATATACCACCATCACATGGCTTTAGGGAAGGATGTCAGTGATGGGGGTATCAGCATTCTGATGACACCAGGGCCTTTCCTCCAGATTTTGTTTTTAAAAAAAACAGGTACAGGCTTTGCAACAGAAAAAAAAAAAGAAAAAAAAAAAAAAAAAAAAAGAGCAGCCAAGCAAATCTCTTCTTTTGTGTTTGTTTAGTTTTGAAAGACTTGCCTGAAGGTTCATTGGCGTTCCTACTGCAGACAGTTTGTGCCTGGGCTTTCTTGCAGAAAAAAAAAGGGGATTTTCCAGGCACGTCAATATGTCCTTGGCTGCACAGATACCTTTCATACAAAAGGCAGTTACAGTTTCTCCCACTTCACAAACAGTTGCTCCTTACTTATGCGCACTGGCGCAGTTTCACCCTGCGGTGTTTAACTGGTGCTGTTTATGATGGTTATATTCTTACCAGTTTCTCTGATATGCTCTCACCTTGTCAATACTGTCATGCAGTTCTCCAGCAAGAGGGTTTTTTATCTGATTTTCTCTGTCTGTAGGTGCTTTGTCCTCATCATTTCATGACTGCACTGACTTTGTCTCCCTGCCAGTCATCAATAATTTTTGAATCATTGGCCAAGTGTAACCCAAGATAGCAATGTCTGTCTCAAAGGGAAGAAACCCCCACATATTTTCTGGAAATTGGTAACAGGGGAAGAAGCAAGACTTGAGCAAGACCCTGCAGAGAGAAAAGGCTGCAGAGTGAGCTCAGGCCATGCCTTTTCTGCCTGGCCACAGATCTGTGAGCTCAGTGCCAGAGATGGGTGACAGCATGTGACATAGGGGGAAAGACAGGGTGATATTAGGAGAAGCTGACATCCCAAGGCTTGGACAGGTGCATTCTGCATTAAAAACTGGCTGGATGGCCAGACCCAGAGGGTGGTGATAAGTGGTGTTACATCCTGTTGGTCATCTCATATGCAGCTAGTCACAGTGGTGTTCTCCAAGGCTCAGTATTGGGGCCAGTTTGTTTAATATCTTTGTTGATGATCTGGACAAGGGAATTGAATGCACCCTCATTGAGTTTGCTGGTGACACTAAGTTGGTCGGGACTGTTGACCTGCTGGAGGGTAGGAAGGCTCTGCAGAGGGATCTGGAGAGGCTGGATTGATGGGGAGAGGACAACAGTATAAGGTTCAACAAGGCCAAGTCCTGCACCCCAGGCAGCACTACAGGCTTGGGGCACAGCAGCTAGAAAGTGGCCCAGAGAAAAGGACCTAGGGCTGCTGGTCAACACTGGATGAACCTGAGCCAGTGCTTGCCCAATTGGCCAAGAAGGCCAGTGGCATCCTGGCCTGTATCACCAATAGTGTGGCCAGCAGGACCAGATCAGTGATTGTCCCCCTGTACTCGGCTGTGCCTCAAGTGCAGTGTCTGGTTCTGGGCTCCTCACTACAAAAGGACATTGAGGCGCTGTAGCATGTCCAGAGAAGGGAAATGGAGCTGACGAAGGGTCTGGAGACTAAGTCCTATGAAGAGTGGTGGAGGGAGCTGAGGTTGTTTAGCCTGGAGAAAAGGAGGCTCGGGGAGGGCTCTATTGCTCTGTATAACTGCCTGAGAGCAGATTGCAGCCAGGTGGGGGTTGATCCCTTCTCCCAGGTAACCAGCGACAAGGCAAGAACAAGTGGCCTCAAGCTGTGCCAGGAAAGGTTCAGATTGAACATCAGAAGGAGCTTCTTTACTGAAAGGGTTGTTAAGTGTTGGAAGAGGCTGCCCAGGGAAGTGGTGGAGTCACCACTCCTGGAGGTGTTCAAGAAATAACTGGATGTGGCACTTAGTGCTGTGTTTTAGTTGACTTGGTGGTGTTCAGTGAAATGTTGGACTCAATGACCCAGAAGGTCTTTTCTACCCTAAGGGATTCTATAAGTCTGTTATTCTAGAGTTGTGCAGAGAGCTCTGAAGAATGCATGGAGGAATAGGGATAGCACAATGCAGGGCAACAGAGGTTGAATTTTGACCATGATACTTTAGGGTACCCATGAGATTTTTTTGCTATTATTTTTCTTTTCACATTATAGGAACAAGAAGCTTGTCAACCTGGCAGAGAATGGCTGCTCCTCAGCACATTGGTCATCCTCCCACCAGTGCTCATGCATGAGGTCCCATGGTGGGCACCCAGGGAAGACCACCCTGCTCTGCAGCCTAAGGCCAGCCCCACGGAGATCCGCATGGAAGACACCTTGAGGTGTATAACACAGCATGATGCAGCCTTTACTGGCTGTTAACCCCTTGCAAATTGTGCCTGTGGAGGCTGTGGACCCTTCTCTAATTCAAGAGCGTCAGTGGGTCCCTGTGCCATCCCCAGCACAGACACCTGCCTACCTCTCAGTGGCTCCTAGTCTCCTCTTCAAAGCCCGTATGCAAGGCTCACAGAAGCAGGGATGAGCCTTGCACACTCATGAATAAGTGTAATTGAAATTCTGTTCATAGCTATTTGGGGGGGAAAAAATTGCTAGTGTAATTAAAATGCACAGGGGAAAGAGAAGTAGCCTGTACAGACACATTATGTTACACAGCACCCACCCAGACAAAGGTCTTTGTCTGTAAAAAGCTCAAATATATCTGAGATAATTGCTGTTCATTGATTGTGCCTCTGAAGTGGAGTCATTCTGGCATATTCCACCTTGAGGCTGTCTTATACATTTCTTTGAAAGGGAAAAATTCAAAAGTTCAAGTAAAGACACAAGTTCAGTCAAATACGTGGCAGTAAAATCTTGATTTACAGCATTAAGGTTACTTTCAGCTGACCTAGCCCTGAGTGGTGCTGGGCAGTTTTGTCTGATCTTCTGTTAATGCTGTTAGCCTGTGTTTACTAAATGATTTAGCACTGAAATGTTGGGAGTTGCCAAATATTTGTCTTCTGTCCTTTATGAATATTTGAACAGCTCTTTCCTCAGCCCACTCTGAATGCAGAAAAGGGTGTTAAAAAGTATCGCACTCCGGTAGCGCTGCTTTGCGGAGGCTGCAGACCAACAACATTCTTGCATCAGTGACGCCTTTGGCGCTGTACTAAATAAACCAAAGGTAGGAGCACCAAAAAATGTGCTTGATAATGTGCTTGCATCTTGCTTCTTGTGTCCTACAGAAATTCATATCTGAAAATAGAGGTCTTTAATTGGTGTATAATTTTTTGCTCCCTCTCCTTTTAAATACAAAAGCATTAAATAACCCCTAGTTGGACCCATTTTATGCTGAAGGCAACACCCAAAAAGGATGGGAACCTGAGTTCAAACCCAGACTTCATCACAGATGTGTGAGATGAACTTGAGCATGTCTCCATGGTGTGTGTTTTGTCTAGACAAAAAAGAAGTGTGAAGTTTTTAATCAATAGTGTGTGTACAAATGTACTAAAACATCACGAAAGAACATGTATCCTAGATGTGGTTCACAGTTTCTGCATGCAGCCTGCATTACTGCACTACCAGATTTTCTTTTGTCACAGCATTTTTTACACTCGCTTTTTTGGGGGGTTTGCAGACCCTAGAATAAACAAGCACACCACTATTCATGCACCCAGAAGTGCAGCTCATTTTCACTTTCACATGTGATTGCATAGGGAATCAGAGTTACTACACCAGATTTGATCGCACCTAGGAATAGCAGTCTGCAATATTTTACACACAGGTTCAAAGTTGAGATTAATTTCTCAGAAAAAATTTGAGCCATAAAGTAGATAATTTTAAATGTCAGCCTTCCTAGAAAAGCTGCAACTTTTCACCTTCTGTGACTTAATCTTGTGTCTCATGGATAGAAAGTAATACACTTTTAGTGTAAAAGGACCATCCTTATTTTGATAGAGCTGCTGGATTTAATAGATCAGGACTTGATTAGAATACATCTAGCCATCTCTGGTAGTTCAGGGCATATAATACTTTATGTTTATTTTCCTTGCATTCTAATACAAAGATAAATTCATTTCATGTGAACTTATTGGTAATAATTTACATTTTGTATGTCTGGAGAAGCCAAAAGTAATGAAAGGAGACACCTCATTCATTATTTGTTTTTAAATATTCCTCATTTCTTTCTTCCTTTTTTTTTCCACCTCCACATGCTGATATTGCATGCATGGCTTGCTCTCAGCTTGCTATGAAACAAGCTGGGGCAAGCCTTGTAATATGATTCAAATTGTAAATCTCATGTCTTGCATCCCCCAAACACCTCATCTCATATGCAGTCTGGAACCTTCATTCCAGTACCAATTAGACTAATATATCCACCCAGCTCCGATTGGGGTGATGGATCGGCTGGTGGGGGAAATGGAGGCGATTTTCTCAGCTCCTCTGCATTCCCATAGGCATGCAGCATTTGACAGATTGGGCAGAACTGCCACGAAAGAGTCTGACACAGATGGTGTAATTAGAAAATGCGAAGTGCGAGTGTGAAATTTATCTTTGATCAGCACCTCCTTGCCAGATTGTCATCTATGTTAATATGATGATGGCTTCTTGGAGATGGATAGAAGAAAACAGCAGCCTTGAGGAAGAAATGAAGACAGTTCACAATGTAGAGAAGATATTTTGTTTAACTCTGAAACTCAATCAATTTCAACATGAGTAAAAAGTGATTTAATGTATTTAATTCATAGGAAAACAAATTGAATCTAAATTTGATACCTTACTTTGTTAGGCCCATAATCAATATGATAAAATCTTAGGTTTTGTTGGAAGAAGACAGAGATTAATTTTTTATGAACAGTTAAATAAAAAAAATCAATCTATAGCTATAGGCACACTTGAAGCTACTATATCACTCTTTGTAGAGACCTAATGTAATCTAAATATATATAAAAATCATTACAGGGTTGCCTGGACAGTTTTAAGGAGTTAGAAGAAGTTTTTTCTCTTTAAACTTTGCAATTACAACACCATCCTCTCTAGCAGGTCATGGAGTTTATCTACATTCACTATAGAATCACAGAAATATTTAGCTGTTTCATTTCCCCTCTTTATTCCAAAGGAAGATTTTGACTGGTTTGAGGATTTTTTTAAATTAAAAATGGATAAATATTCTTTGCCTGAGCAAAACATTCTGATCATTTATCTGACATCTCCAGTTTTTCCAGGAATCTGATGCTCAGTGTTATCCAGCAGAAAAGATCCTTTAGGAGCTCATGAATCAAATGCTGCTCTCCAAACATGAGGAGATTAAGCCTGTGTGAGATGTAGGTATAATTTTCCATGGACAGAAACTGAGGCAGGGAGCAGGTGGGCACAATGCATTCGGGGTCATAGAGCAGAGTGTAACAGGGCCACCGTCGCTGGCGGGTCCCTGGCCTGCCAGCCTGGTCCCCCTTCCACACCACGTCTGGCAGCCACTGTGATCCTGTATTTGGGTGGTTCAAAAGGTTTAAGTTTACAAACCACTATTCTGTAGATAATTTTGCTAAAAACTGCTCAAATGTTCACATGAGTGGTGCTAATTTTCAGGAAGGTAAATTAGCATAATTAATGACCAGCCAAATTTGGGGGTAATACAGTATGTAATTAACATTAGAGAGTTCTGTTGTACCACCTGCCCCCACATTTCATTGTTGCAGTGTACAGGAGAAATGTACAGGAGGCTATTTTCCCCTTTGCTGCACTGAGCAGAAAGCAGCTTTCTTCATCAGAATAAGCCATTAGCTGTAATGGCATGTAGGTGTAATGGAATGTGCTCGAAACATCTGTGCTGAGAGCAGGGGAGAAATTGCTGCATGCAGTCGTAGGCCTTTGGGGAGCTTGATTAAGGATTGCTTCAGAGAACTTGAGATCTGGCTTGGGATGCAAAAAAGAGAAGAAAGGAAAATAACACTAATAGATTTACGGATGTACTGCAGGGAGAACAAAGGATTTTTAATTTTTTTACTTCCCTTTATTGCTCTTATATTGCATCTGTTCTCTGTTGGGCTTTCTCTTATTGAATTGATCTGGAAAAAAAATGTAGCTCAAAATGCAGTTTAGCAAAAGACATTCTTGCTGTATAAACATGAAAATACCTTGATTTTTTTTCCCTTTGTTTGCTAATGAAGACCTCATTGAAACCACAAATAGTTCTAACAATAAATATTTATTGCATATGACATTTGCCTAAATCTGTTTTCAAGTGATATGTCCTCTATCTAGAAATAATGTAAACACACACATTAAAATAAAACCTGTACACAAAGACAATTCTTGCCTTGTGTTATTTGCATTTCTGGAGTCCTTATTGTGCTGATTTTTTTTCAAGATTCCTTTGAAATGAATTTCTGATTTGTTTTTCTTCAACTCCATTTGTTTGCACACATTTTTAATAACCAATGGAATATAAACTCAGTACACAACAAGAGTAATTGCAGAACCACTGGGCTATGTCAGTTCTGGCTATTGACCCATCAAACTGTGAAAAATCTGAAATGCAGTTTACAGGATCTTAGGCAAGGTGACAGCGAGGAGAAAAGCAATGTTATAAAAGATTACTTTGATGCCATACAAAGAGAAGGGTTAAATGTTTGAAAAATCCATGTTACAGAAAAGCAAATTAATGTGCTGCATGGGACAGATGTGGATGTATCACACAGAAAATGAGAAACAAACCCACAAATATTGGGTGGTTTAATGATTAAGTAAATCTTACAATTTCTAATTATAAATGACAACAAAGCACTATGTTCACTAGTATCCATCTTCCTTATGAAATAAGAAGCTTTCTGAGTTGGTGCCAAAAATGCCTTGCAATGAAGTTTAAAATATGTAGGGAGGCAAAAATGTAATAAAAATGCAAAAGCTAATAATATTATGGCGACTGGCATTGTTTACAATGTAGAGCACCTGCTGTTTTCAAAAAAAAAAAAAAGAGAGAGAGAAAGAAAAAGTGAAATCATCAAACTGTTCTTAAATGGAAAATCTGGGCTCTCTGCCAATTACACAATGTGTTTCAGGTGCACTGTAAATAGGAACAATAAAAGGTGCAGGGGACAGAATCTGAAATGTTAAATCTCAGATACACAAGAAAATTATTTGATGATGTTACTTTGAAAGGAAATCTTGGGTACCTTCCAAATTTCTTCAATGTGGAAATAGGTTTACATTTTTGCCTCTGTAAAAAAGTTGTAAAAATCTAAATATCCCTTTTAAAAAATTGATTAAATTAACCCCAAAAAGCAGAAGAGAAAAAAAATCTAAGAAACCCACTAGGGACTTCCCTTTTACTAGTCTATTCAACATGGGAAATGCTTGGAGACTACAGTGAAATGTAACAAAACCAAATTCTATGATATAATAATAAAAAGCTAAGACCACCCACCCCCAGAGTTATAAATTTGGATTTCAGGAGGCCAGTGGTGAGGTCCATCTCATTGAAGTCAGAGCACAAATGTGATACACATTTCAGAGGAAAACTCATATTGTCCCAGCACTGTGTATCAGGGAACAAATGGTGGCCACATTAGGCACTGGATGCAGGGAAATTTGTCATCAGCTGGCTAAAGACGAGATTCCATGAATTTGCTTTGTGGCTATAGGACTTTAGCTGTAGACAAGAGTTTTCTTATATGTGTAGAGACCAGAGCTGGGATCAAAATTGGTCTTCATTCATATAATTAGGAGGACAGTGGGAAGTTGTTTAAGTATGTATTTCTGTCTTTGGGAAAAATACTTTGTTTATGTGTTTTGTTTCAATAGAAAGTGAGAAAGTGAAGAGATGCCTTAAGCATGGTCAGAAAATATTTGTC
>NW_008237244.1:5763876-5774128 GCF_000691975.1 Corvus brachyrhynchos
GATGGCACATCCTCTGACCTTGAGCCCTGTACTGCTCAGCTCAGCTCATGCTGCTCCTGTCTCACCCTCTTCCCCCCTAGAACAAAGGGGGTTTGTCCCCACTGTGTTTGGGGAGCAGTTGCTGACCTGTGCACATGCATAGTGCTGTTTGGCAAGAGCCAAACTCCAGAGGCAGGGGGAAGGGTTAAACAGTATAGATCTCATGGAGCAGTGCTTAAACATGTCCTAAGCCTGTTTAGTTTACTAGTATAGATGTAGCCTTGGAGACCAGAGACCAGATGCTGTGCATCTGCTGCGCTCCCTGTAAGATCAGCCCTGATTATTTCCACACCCCACATCTACAGGGAAGGCCTGTAATAAAACAGTAATCACTTTCCTCCCATCCTCACCTGAACCACGAGCCAGATCTTCATTTCAGTAACCAGTATATAAAGTTATTATAAATCAATAATCCTTCTAGGTGACTGAAATCAGACATACAATCTTTGTATTGCTGTTTCTTTTGGGTCTGATCCTGCCAGTTTTCTGTCGTTAACAGGAACGGGATCATATCTCTTATCAATGGCAGTTTGTTTTCCATTTCATGCTGCAATTATCAAGCTGTCTGAACAATGTTTAGGAGAGGCCATTTCTTTCAGTAGAAGGAGAAACTGGGGACACCCTCATTTTACCAGGATATAGATTATCAGCTTACTTCCATGTGACATCCCATCCCCATAATCATTTCAATTTTTGCTTCTGTGCCTAAACTAACAGTGTTTCATGTTGGAGAAGCAAAAAAAATAGGTATCACAGTTTTTTTCCACTTTTATGCAAGTTTTTTGGAGCTCACACACACCATGGCATCTTAAAACGGACAAAGTTAAAAGCAATACCAGAGAACAGTTGCAGGGCTGAAGCTTGATCAGGGTTAAGTAGGACTTTGGCTACTATTACCACTGTAGTGATGTTCTGGTTTTCTGGTACTAGATCTGAGTGCCAGAAACAGAATCTGAAGATCTGTTGCAATGCTGAAAGAGGAAGAACATCTGAAATGAGTTCAAGGAAACAACAAAGTTAGAATGTAGGATAGGAGAAAAGGCACTAGATCATCTCCGCATTCTAAAGCTGTTCAGAATTTCTTTCACTCTGACTCAAGGGTGGTTGCTAACTAGGCTGAATCCTGGTGAATCCAGTAGAGGCTGAATACATGGTTTTGGGCAACTGGGTCTAGGTGATCCTGCTTAAGGACAGGACCATGTGACCTCCAGGCGACCTCAACAATCCTGTGATTTTGTTATTCTGTGAATCTATAACTACACCCGTTCAAAGAATTTGAAAAATATTTATGCATTTTAAACCACTATGAAATAGGAGCAAAAGAAGTTTAAAGTATATCTCTCTTCTTTGGTGGATGGAGGTGAACTTTCCTCTCTGCCCCCTCTGTTAGTGTGGGAATTGTTGCACTCCTTCTTCTCTTTGTGTAACTTCAGCATCTCCTATGACATTCAAATAGTGTGAAAATGCAACCAAAACTCATGGATGATGCTGACTCCACTAAATTCAGTGTCTAAACTATCTATGACTTCACTGGGCTCAAATTTTTATTCTTTGTTGAATTAATTTTCATTCAGTGCTGATTCTTGCTTTTAAGATGGACATGAGCAGATACACAGGAAGCACTTCCTGAGATCACTCCTAAACTGATGCATTTAAAACTGCTTTGAAAATAAACTTCTTGAAGAAAACTCTTTAGTTTATTAAAGATAAATCCACTAGCACAAATTAAGACTATATAGATTGATTGATATGCACAACTCTTACTATTCTTTCTTTTAAATATCAGGTAGCTTTCGGGAACCCAAGTCTAATTCTGAATGAAACTTTCCATAATGGTTTAAGTAAAACTAACAGTAAGAAACAAGACAGATTTAATTGTATAGTTATATATTTGAAGACACATATAACCAAAGATCATGTGTACCATAAGCATCCAAAGATCTGGCATAGTTAAAAACCAGAAACAATTTAGATCAACATTTCAGTTACTTAGGCTTAGATAGATCCAAGTTTGTGAGCATCATAATTTAATCATCTTAGAGTCTTTTTAATGGCATTGATTAGTACAGTTGTTATAGTTAGCATAGATATTATATCCAAACTTTTCTTCCCAAGACAGAGAATATGAAAGTGGGACAGTCAGTTTGAACCCCAACAGTGAATTTTTAGCCCTAGTGATTTCAGGTTTCAGATCTGGCTAGCTTAGTAGTGGCTTAGGACTATGTCCATGGCAAGAAGATGGTCTGACTTATTGCTCCTTCAAGCTGCTTCAAGAGGAGTGTGAGAGCAGCTTATTCCACCTCTTCAGCTATTTATGCTCTTCTCATAGACAGTCATTTATAAGAAAAAATAAGCATCAGAACCCAACAGTTTAAGTTCACAGCACGAAATGCAACTAAATCAGAAACCTTGTAAAATAAAGCGCAGCAACACTGAGACTGTGTCTTCCCAGATGCTGCAGCAAGCCATAACAGCCTAGCTTCAGGGTCAAACCAGATAAGACCAAGGATAATGTCAAGAGAAGTACTGGGAGATGGTACCTCTCTGCAGCCACAGAATGACCTACTCTTATGTTTCATGATCCTTCATCAGAAATCTTCAGGAGAGACTCAATCTATGGGAACACCATGCTGTCTTGAAACAGAATAGGCATCAAACTGGCCAGCATTAATGGGCAAAGGCAGAAATAGTCCTAAAAGAACCTGTGCACAATTTTGACTACTTCATTAACCTGGAACATAAAATTTCACCAAATGTTTCTTACATCACGCCCACACCGTTCCAAGAAACCCTGGCATCTTCTCTAGAAAGCTATCTAGTCTTCTTTTCAAAATTTGAAGTGGTAAAAATTCAACTCTTTTCTAGATGATTCTTAAGTTAAACACCCTTGTTCTTCAATCTCCTGCCCAAAAAGATCTTTACACACTCTGATCAAATCACTCCTTACCCTTTGCTTTGGGAAGCTAGCCTTGTTGAGCTGCTCGGCAGTCACCACTTTCCTTTAACAGATCCAAATGAACTTGTGGCTCATTTGTTTTGGGGTTTTTTAAACATGATTTTACAAAAGAAATAGTAGTGCAAAGATAACATTATGATGCTGCATCTGCTAGGTATCCCATAGTATTTCCATCCAGGGATTTTGCTAGGTTTTTGCACTCTGAGCACATGGTCAGCTAGTAGCCACAGTGACTCTCTCTTTCATAGATCTGCTCTTATTAATTTTTTTGTGCTACTGAATTTTTAGGTATGGGAAAGACAGCCTCTCTTCCCCCAGATCACTGATACATGATAAGTGTGTGCTATCAGTCTGAGCGTCCAAGGTTAGGTGGTAAGGTGTTGCAAGTGGAAGGCCTTTAGCTCTACAGTCTGCTTCTTACCCTAGACTGACAGATCTTGAGCTTAACCTTCAAGGCCCTTGTGCTCTTCTTGAGCTTTTGCCTGAGGGCTGCTGCAGGCAGCAGTTGTACTTCAGTGTATATGTGAATCTATTAATGTGGTTACACACATGCTGTACAAACATGGTCACCATCTCTACACAACCCCAACCTCTCCACGCTGCTGGCTAGGTCACCTTGCTGGAGCTCCCCGCCTGGCCAGAACTCCAGTGAGCATCCACCCACAGGCAAAGGTAACAAATGCCACTTGCAAGTGGGAGATAGATACCGCGGGGAAGAAAAAGAGTCTCATCACATATGTTGGTGCACAGCATTTTATGGCATAGCTTCCCATAATTTACTGCTTATATATGAACATCCTCACCACATCACATCAACAAAACAAAATATATTTACTTCACTGGATCCCACAAAAATAACCCTCTGGCTAAAATATGCACTCACCCTTTAAAATACATTGCAAAATGCCTCTGATTTTCCTCAGAGGGGTTTCTTTGAAAGTCTGATTTTTGGCACAGCTTATTTTGCTGATATAAACATGTTAATAGTGAAAATGTCAAAAAGTTTATTGATTTTAATTCTTGAGATGGAAAAAATACATAAAAGTTCTGTTCTGTGCTCTAGGTAAATAAATGAGCATGGTGTTTCTACGTTGCAGCCAGTGAACCATGCTTTATGTTAAACCCTTCCTACAAATACAGGAGTGTGAACAAAGCTTAGTAGTGGAAAGAAGACACAAATTACCTCCAGCCTTTTAGAGGCACAGTAGAGGCTTCAAACACTGGAAGATACATGACTAATACATCCAGAAAACCCTGTTTCAAAAAAATTATCTCAAGCTTTGTGTTAACTAGTGTAATACTAAATAACACTCTGAACACTAACAAGAACAGACAATGCTTGCTCATGTTACTCCTGAAGGAAAACGAACCTATTTCATACTTATGTGCTAAACTGGGGGCACACACATATGGGTACACGTGTGTGCACACACATATGTATGTTCACAGAAATGCATAGGTATATGCGTATAGTTAGACAGATGCTTTTGCAAACAAAACAAAAATAAATTACTCTATATATGCCCTTACCTTCCTCCCACTATGAATGGTCTTTTTGTTAGTCCACTGAATAACCATTTGTCATGGGCTTTACTGTACCATGAAGTTATGATTAATATTATGGCTCATGTACAGCGGGTTGAAAAACCATATTCATTTTCAAAGTCACGTTGCATTGATTAGAATTCACTGCAGGTTATTCAAATAACGATCCTCTCTTTTCCCAGGAGAATCTCCGTCTGATTTTTCTTTATCCTCATTAAAGATCCCAGGTGCAGACAAAGCTTTACATACTTCTAATTTGCATTATCCTTGGGAAGGAGGTAATTCACATGCCTTCAGTATATAGCACTTGTTTTTGTAGTTTGCTCTTTCCTATCTGTCTATTTAAATAAATCAAGAAATTTAGCCTTTATAAATCCTCTGACAATAGAAAATGCCAAATTTTATTATGCTTAGTAATGAGCACATGTATTCTGAAATATCAATTATAATTCAGATTAAATGAAACAATTTTTTTCTTTTCTCCTTGTCAGGTTTTACTTAAAATGAAATCTCTGCTCACTCTTTCAGTGATGGGAAAAGGTGAATTTTTAAAGCAAAGGTATAGATTTCATATCAGCCTTTGACTGATGTAAAAATACCCCTCATCAGCCTCTGAGAAATCATTGACAGCATTTAGTCTTTTTCTTTTTACTGGTCAAATATAGAACAGTGAAAGCACGCAACATCTGTAATTGCCTGGTAGAACTTAATAGTCCCATTAACCCCCAAAATGCAGCACTTGTGTGGGTTCCACATCTGTTTTCTGAGGCATAAGTTGTGTGGGCCTATGTTTTGCAACAAAATAATCTGTCTTGGACTATTTTTATCGCGAGCCTTTGTGTAATGAGTTTAGCCCGAAGCAGACTGACAGCATTGTTGACATTTCATTGAGTTTCCATCCTCAAGAGAGAGGAAATTTTAGCTAATTAAATAATGTTATACTGTCTCAGAAACTACAAAGGCAATGGGAAACCACACAACAGTCATACTGTATTTCTTAAGATCACTTGTGTATTCCCGAGGTTTTATTACACAGAAGTGATTCTTCTAACAGTCTTTAAAGCAAGTCACACATTAGATAAACTTTTCATAAGTCAGCCTTGATAGTAATATTTGTAAACTGGTTAGTGTATATATGAAATGAAGCCAAACAGGGAAAAGAGCTATTAGAGAAATACTGAAACAATTATTACTTTTCACCATCTCAGCACAAATGGACAGAACATGTTTCCCATGTGTACTGGTGGCAGAGAGACAGCAAAGACCTTTTCTCTGTTCCTTTGTGGCTACCCTGCTCCTCTGCACTAAGGGGGTAAGGGAAAGGGCAGGGAAAAGACGGGGGCAGGCTGGCTTATTGAAAGGTAGGTAATACAGTGCAGGTCCGTTTGGGACAGTGGGAAGTGGTCAGAGGTAATTCTGGGGAAGGGTGGGGAGTGGTGGGACCAGTGGGTTTCTCTCACGCCTGCACCACGTACTCTGGTGCTGATCCCAGCAGGACACAGGAGGTGCTGCCAGTCCTCTTCCAACACTGTTTCTGTGGGTGATCAGCTGTTCCAACAAGCTGTTTCTGTGGACATTAAAATGGACCAAAACAAGGGGCAAGCAATAATTAATTATGAAAGTTTTGCAGGCCAAGACAAGGTGCCTTCTCCAGCTTCTGCGCTCCCTGACTCCAGCTGGCCCTAGAAGCTGGTTGTCATCCCTGATGTCCTCAGGGCTTGGAGCAGTGGCATGTTTTAGGCAGCGCCTGCACCAGTTCACTGGCACACCAGGAAGCTCAAGCTCCACTGTGAGCTTGGGCAATGGCTAACTCACTGCTGGAAAACACCTTCATCCCACACAGAGCTCCTGATGGTCAGAGAAAGAAGAGAGACAGAATAAAACTGCTGCCGAACTCAGTTTTTGAGTATGATTAATCAAAGCATGCTGGGACACCACTGTGAGAAAACGGCAGGAAATTTGACCAGTTCAGCCTAACCAGGACAGCAGGACAAATCACTTCCCTCTGATCTGTCCTGAGTGCATGGCACAGCAGACAGGTGACTGGAAAATAATTCAGCTCACCATTGCTACAGAAAACAAAACAAATTGGTTGCTCTCTTCTCTATGTGCAGGAGAGTCCTTTGTTTCCAACACCGTTACTTCTGAAGTGTAGAGGCCCCCCATCTTTAGCCCCTTGTCTTGCTGCACACCCAGCATCTGTGACTACCTTGGAGGGTGCACTGAGGGTGCTCAAGTAGTGTGTTTCTATAATAACACTCCCAGGCTGCCTGCCACATCAGGAAGAAAAGAGTACATTTCTACATTAATGATTTAATTTCCTTTTTAAGATGTTAGTGTTTCCCTGATAAGCAACGATCTATATATCTTGTTTCAGGACTAAAATGGTTCTTAGTATTAAGGACTGAAGTACCATATAAAGGAAATACAGTTGCTGAAGAAATGACTGGTTTTCTTTGCATTTCCCCTTCAGGCACAGGATACTATTTGCTGCTAGTTTACATTGATGGCCACTGCAATGTGTCCTTCTAAGGGGGACATTTTATATTTGCATAACACCTTTCATCCTGCAAGAGCAAAGCACTTTAGAAAATTAATTTAACGTTATAATCTCCCAGTGGTGGTGATTCCCCCACCGTGCTGGCAGCAAAGAAAACTCGGAAATTGTCCCTGTGCATCAGAGGCACTAAAATAGTCTGTAACCCAGAAGGGCTGCTAAGTCCTCTGATGGGATGTGTGTGTGTGTCTGTATCTGTGCACGTGTGTGTGCTGAGGAGGGATCTCCACGTGGCCAGCTGCCTCTGGATGGACTTTGGGTCTTTTCCTGCATATGGCAGCAAGCTGAGGTTTTTGGTTGCACAGAGGCAGAGAGGAGAGCTCAGGATTCCTACTGTGAGTCCTAAAAAATCTTTATTCTCCCATTAAGCCTCAGGGAGTCTGAAAGATTTTGTTAGCCTTAATTACGTTTTGTCTGGGATCATGAGGTTGGTGGGCTTGGCGAACTTTTGTTTTTAAAAACGTAACTTGCTTGCCAGGCGAGTTTCCCAAGCTCTCATTTTATTGTGGCTTCCAGCAGGGGATCTTGTTTCAAGGGATATGATCAAAGTAAAGGACATTTCTTCTGGGACTTATTTTACATAGATTAGATCTCATTATGCAACTTGCTCTTTAGTCTATATTCTTTTTATAAGCTTCTGGCTATACGAATGAATTTTACATAGTAAAGTGTGAATTTATTATAATGAATACACTTTCTGAGTGAAAGGGAGGCAAAATACAGCATAGTGTAATACATTTAAGCTTCCTTATCAACAATAAATTTCCGCATTACAGCAGTTTAATCTTATCTCAAACAAGGTTGCTGCACACTTATTTCAATGCAAATTTTCAGCTGACTTTTATTTCATTTTTAAGTTAAAAACTATTTTCTGGAATTGTTTCAAATTTTGCATTTCCTTCCTAAATGCATATTTCTAAGCCTTCTTTCAAAGGCATGCATGAATTTTTGGGATTTCAAGATCTGCGCTTGATTAAGTCGTTACAACGTGACACCTTGAGAGTTCCATGGAGGTGGGAATTTGTGGTGATGTCCAGCAGCTACTTCTGAGTACAAAATGCTTTGGATTAGTTCTGTTGGGCAATCTCTAACAAGACTGAAAATTGAAGAAATTAAAGGTTAACAAAGAACAGATCTTATCATACACAGGAATTCTCATCCAGTATTGTTAAGGTTTAGGGACTAGCAGAAGTGGCAATATTTGTTAAAAGCTTCATTCTAATAGCATACAAATAAGAACAGATTTTTCAGTTTTATACTTCTCTGCTCTGCATCTATCTGCAGTTCTGTTTAATATGAAGTTTGGGTCAATGCATGTGTGAGTTCATCCAATGTTTATGTAAATGACTTGCTTTTACTTCCTGAATTTCCTCATGTTAGTAAGCAGGTATGTTTTTATTATCTCCCAATCTAGTCTGATTTAAAGCTGAAATTATCAAGTGAACTAGAATTTAATTGTCAAATGGAAGAGTTGTATGCATTTTTTTGTTGGTCGAGTTTTATCTATACATATATGTACACCTTCACATATATATATATGTACACCTATATATGTGTATATATATATACACACTCTCACCTTTCAAGTAATCTACTTGATAAGGTTTTTCTATGCGAGTGATGACCTTAGAAATAGATTCAGTCATCTTGACTCTTTCTTTATTGTATTATGTAAGTGGGGGAAAAAGCTTTTTCTTTTTCTGTCAAGGGCAAAATTTAGCTGCAGTTGTTTCTGTCAAGCTGCTAAAACTGGTCATGGAGCTAGAAGTCTAAGCAGTCTTAGGATCTGTTCTTATAACTGTGAAATTTGTCCCAGGTAAAAGACTTTCGTCATTTTAGGCTGAAATACTGAGAGCAAATTAGAATACCTAGAGGGTTTACATTCCCACTGATGCTGTAGTCAAGACATTTCATGAAGGGGGAATGGGATTTTCACAAGAATTCAGCAGCTACCTCCCTCTGGACCCACAGAATTCAGTGCACCATGAGCCCTTCTGAAAAACCCACACTTATTTTTGCAGGGACTACTGCCCTATAGCAAATATCCACATGTGAGGTCTACTAAACATACACATCATGTATTCACCACTTCTTCCCCAAATCTGGTTCAGTCTCAAATGAAATCCGTGTAAAAGCTTGTGTACAAAGGGCTTAAATTCATACCAACATTTTTAATTGCAATCTTATTTACAGCCTGTAAGCAGCTATTATATGTATTTCCCAGGTTATGATTCAGAGTTTACACATCTTTAGTTTATCACAGCATAAAGCAGTGTCTCAGGAAAAGAATGTTTTTCAGTTAAATGGTTAATTAAGACTTGGAGATTTTTTTTTCTGATCAATGCAAGTCAAATTCTCGGTGCAAGTGGTTGAATCATCTTCAGAACTCTGATCATAATTAAACCACAAGGAGCCTGTTATGATTAAATGTGGGAAGCTGAAAATACATGAACCATAACAAAGGATCTGAATTCGCTTCAAGCTTTGCATAAAATGCCGTTTCAGTTTTTTTTATCTTAGTATAAAAAAAGCTTTTATCCTGTACCTTTCATTTTTTTCCAGAATTTCTTCCAAATTCAGTTACATTTTTCCAAATTAATAATAAATCTTGGACATGTAACTGCTATCTGAACTTCCTAATTTGTAAAAATCCCTATGTCCTCTGTCCAAACAATAGACTTCTCTTCATTTGTTATTAAAAATACAGGATTCTAAAGGATACTCTTTGCCTTAAACAGTTACACTTAATGTATTGGTAAGTAAATATTTCTCCAAATTACTTCCACACAGCTGTATAATCTGTACACGGTGTTGGTAGCCTACAATAAATTTCTAAAATCTATATTCTTTACTGTGTTCTAATTCTTTATTGCCATAATGATTTTTGTTTCTGTCTTTCTAATTAGACTATATAGCTTTTACAGAATAGCTTTTACACAGGATATTTGTTTTTCTGTTCATGTAATTTAATCTTGAATGCTTGTAATCACAGCACATGCATATCTAAAAGGGACCAAATTCTCTTGTCTCGCCTTGGTAAATTTCTCTTTTTAAAACAAGGAGTAGGAAATACAGGATTTTGTGAAGGAATTTCAGAAAAAATGTCTACTGCTAAACAAACAAACACCCAACACCCTGCCCTGCCCCCCCCCCCC
>NW_008237244.1:5774335-5802929 GCF_000691975.1 Corvus brachyrhynchos
CAACAAACCCCCCAACCCCCCGCCCTCCCCCCCCCCCCAAAAAAAAAAAAAGAGCCAAGAAAGGTGGTTAATGTTAAATTCTTATAGTTAGATCAACCTTTCCAACTTTGTGAAATTCAGTGTTGGAGACTTGAGTGAGATGAAGTTGCACAAAGTCTGAACAGGGGCTTCATCATCTACAAAGCAGAAGTGAATGAACCTGCGCGGGATTTTGGTGTTCATATCTCTCCCTAACAGCAACACCAAAGAAAGCAGGTTGGAAGACATCTCATCTGTGTGCACAGCCAGAAGAGAAAAAATCCTCTTCCCTCCCTATTTCCCATCCAGGCTGGAGGGGAATGGATGTTCATAATCTCTACTGACTGGTGTTCACCAGTAAAGTCCAGAACCAGGCACAAAGGTACTGGCCTAAGGTCCCCACACAGCAGCTTCCAGCTGGCGTTATTAAATTCATGAGAATATTAGATCCTCCCTCTGATATGGTTTTTGGTACTTTTATCAGTTTTGGTCAGACCTCTCAATCCCAATTTCCTGAATCCAAACCCTGTACTTCTCATTTAGGGAAAACAGATACTAATATTAACGGGACTTTTGTCTTCATCATCCTATCTGTGAAGGGATGGTAGTGTCTGTGCCATGAAAGTTCCTGAAACAGCATCTCCCATCCACCACCACCTTCTTACAGCTGAGGGATGTGCTACTTCAGTACAGCTGGCTTTCCTCACTTCAGGTTCAGGAAGTGACTCTCTACAAGCAAAACTAGTAGGGCTTGTTCACTGTATTTTATAGCATAATGGACAACATATCAAGGGGGAAATAATCGTATTTACATTTTTTCTGCTAAGTGGAAGGAAAAGGAAATGGCATTCCAGAGAGCGATAAAATGAGAATGAATTCATTACAGGAATAGAGTGGCTAGGAGATTTTTTTCACATTTTAATGAATAAATGACATTTTCATCCACTAAAAACACAAAGTACATAAGTAGTATTTACCTACAGATCATGGCATAGCATGAAATTCTTCCTTTGTAAGAATCTTGGTGGAATGATCCCATTTCGCAGGAAATTTTTCATCATGTGCAGGACTGCTTACCTTTTGTAATGAAAGCCAGATCTTTTTCCAGTTAAGCCAGTTGCAAACCTTCTGTTTTTTTCAGCCATCATAAAGATTCTCTAATCCATATCACAAACATGCATCCTCATTTAGCTGGCTCTGGATGCAAAACTGGTTACTGTCACACTGAGTGCTCATGGTCAAGGTTCAAGTAATGGCTAATGCTCTAAGTGAGGTTACACATAAGTGCGTTTTAGTTTGGAATGCATTGTCCTAGTTGGTGAACACAAAACAGCTCCCTAGCCATTTAATTATCTGAGATTATAATGATCCTAACTTCGAATAGGATTTTCTGCCACACCTTCTGGTTTCTGAAAAGCAGTGCCCTGAAGCAAAACCAAGTCTGTTCTCTTTGATTTTTTTGTGTATTTTTTTTTAATATTTCTAATTCAATTCAATTTTTACAGGTTTATTATAGTGGTTTATATCTTATGTTTCTTCACGATGCTGGTTTATAGTTAGTTTCCCTTTTGGAAGCATTAAACATATGAAAATAGGGTGCACACACATGAGGGGATACTTACTCATGCAAATAATCCAATTGAACTCGGTGAACTTCCTGAAGACAGCATTACTCATGCAAGTAAGTGATTACAGGACTGTGTCACACAATGAACAGTGTGGGCCTGATTATCTTCTCACCTACACTGGTTTTACATCATTACAGTTTCGCTGGCTCTAACAGAACTACTCTTCATTTCTCCTAATGTAAGAAAATTGAGATTCACACACCCACTCAAAAAACTTGATGATAATAATAATAATAATGACCATGAATGAATGATGACTCATTTAGGTACAATGCAACAGAAGCAGATCTATAAGTGCATTTCTGTGATGATCTTACTGTTATCCGAACTCATTGTGGAGCCTGATCCCTATCTGACTAGGGCTGTAGAGGGCTTAGAGTTTGACATACAATGCTCATTATCAATTCTATCTGTCTCTGGAGAACAAATTTACCTAAAGTCCCAAGAGAAAGGTAAGGAAAATGTTACTGCATTCTTCTTATACATAGCATAAGACAAGCATAAATGGGATTAATTTAAAATATTTTCCGATACTGTAAAATACATGTGTTCTCCAAACACTCACAGCTGGTCAAGACCAAAGATCCTTGAGAGAAATATTGACTTGATCATAGAAAACATGCAGAAGTAGCACACAAGGCCCTCTTTAGACAATAAAAGTATCCCAAAAACCAGCAGTGAAGTGCTGCAACACACCAGAGAGCTCACTAGCATCAGTTTTCCTCAGTGGACATCTCCATGGAAAGACTTTGTACCCCTTCTTCCAGGCAGTTCTGTACACCAAAGAAAATGGGCATTTCCCAAAAGCCACACAGGAATGATTCTGATTCTGCATTCACTTCTCAGAATTCTCCATTTTGATAACTTACTTAAAAATTTAACTTCATGTATTTGCCAAATTAAAACTCCCTGGATCTCCAGCATGATTGCTTTGATGAATTGAATCCTTCTAGTCCATTTAACATGAAATAACAGACTTGTGTTGATGGTGCTTTTGTTCTTGATAGTAGGAGAACTTGTTACTGAAAAATTAGCTACTCACCCTTAAGTAATCACTAACATTCCAGCTCCTGAATATAAAAATGAAGAAAGAGCAGATGGAAACAAACAAAAATTGTATTAATAATACATAACGAAGCGATGCCTACAAGTGATATTTCAGCAGGGACAAAAAAAAGAAAACTACGGTTTTCATTGGGTCTTAATGTATGTATCCCTCTCTAATGCTTCCATCTTCAAGCAGTTCTGTTTTATTGACACAACAACACAAATTGCAGAAGTAAATTGAATCACAGGCTCAGAATGTAAAAATCAATGAGAAATAATTTTGTAGCACTAAAGTGAACAGTGTAATGCTAGGTATTCATTTAATTAACCATGAGCCTTTCCACATAATGCACAATCATTGCCAGCTTTTCAGCTCACGGTTATTCCAGGAATAATGGGTTTGGGATTCATCTTTAGAAAACCTGCATTAATATTTGAAAGCATTTAAATCCATTAGTGGGTCATCTGAACACTGCAGGTCACTTTTACATTGCTAATTGAAACAATAGTAATGGGTTATAATCTACTATCTAATAATGCCTGGAGTGTTTTACCGCTTTTATATCTGCAGATTCCAGGAAATATGTAAATTTGTTGCTGAACTGTTATAAAATATGGAAATTTGAACTGCAAACATGAAACTATTTCTTTTTATAAATTAAAAAAAAAAACCACAGCATTAATAAACTGAAGAGTTACACTATATTTTGATGTCAGGATAAATTCCTTTCTATAGACTTTACAGTGTTCATCGCTTCTGCGCTGTAGGCTTAACATCTGGCATTCACATTTTCAACATTGCCATTAGGAGAAAGTGAATATCATTAAACCAGTGAGTAAACAATCATGTCATTGTTTCCATATGCAAGCTATACATTGACTCAGTCTGCTGTGTTCTGACAGCAATGTGTTTTGTTTTGGTTAGGTTTTTTCCCTCCATGATTTGATGCAAACATTTTTTTTCATGGGATTTTCTGTTTCTCCTGCATGTAGAAGTAGCCATACCATATGGAAGTATGAATTTAGGGTGGCTTACTGTCAGTTTTGTGCTGGTTTTCTTTTTTTCTTTTTTTTTTAATTAAATGGTACTGAAAGGTAAAGTTGCTTTACGAATCTTGCAGGTAATTGAATAGAACACAAATTGATACTTAAACCCTCATTTTAGTTTTTAATTAAACAGGCATCTTGCACATTTACCTGCATCTTCATAGGCTTAATTACAGTCTGATTGGGCAAAAAGATCCAGAGAAGAGCATCTCATTACGTCTAGGTAGGCTACACTGGCAGGAATGTGTGGCATGTGTATAAGAGGAGGCATGTGTGTTAGCGAACATGTTTAAATAATTTACTTGGTTAATAAAATATGGATTGCATATTTGAGGGAAAATTGTGGATCATTGCATCACCTTTGCCCTCACTAGTGGAAAAAAATCAGTCTGTAATGTGGTTGATGGGAGAAAATAAAAAAAAATATATATATATATAGTGAGTAACATTTTAACACAAACCCATTAAACTGGAAACAAATCTGTATTCAGCAAGGTAAACAAACTTCTTGCTTCCTAGTGACATGTATATTACCCTTACATGTGCCATTCTGTTTGGAAAATAATGGCTTTTGTGGGTGAATAAACTCCACAGCTTTTGCAGCTTATTCCAGAGTGGTGTGACATTTGGTCCTCCAAGAATACAAAGCATCCAAAGCTCCCTTCTTGCTTTGTTTTACAAGGGGAAAGGGGGCTGCAGATGGGATCATATTCTGTAGATTCTTTTTTGAGGAGACAGCATTGTTACAAGAAAACTATAATTTCATTAATATATTTTTTAAAAAATAGCTATTGATCAGGGCTGTCAGATGCTGTCAGAGGCAGAATCCTTCCTGTTCAGTATCTCTTGGCATGTGGGGAGGAGGAGGAGAGCACACAGTGGTTCTCCCCAGCTGACTGGTATGCCTCTCCCCAGGAACTGTCCTGTGATGGAGTCTGTCAGGTAGGGCTAGCAGAGGCAAGAGGGTTTCAGGAGACAGAAAGCCTCCTTCTACCCCAGCAAGAAATAATGCGTGAGTAGGCATGCCAGCACTGTAGAGTGAGAGCCCTTCTGTGCTCTGGGAGGGCTGCTCTGCCACAGTGATATGGCTACAGTGTGAGGTGGGGTTAGTTCATCAAGATAAAGAGAATATCACCTGTGGTTTTCATTGCTATGCAGGGGATGAATTAAAATAATCTCCACTGGGCAATGATAAAGATATTTAAAAGGCAGTTGTTAGATGAATTTCAAAAATATGCAAAACCAGAAATAGCAGGAGATGCTCACTGATAGTCAGTCTCAGCTCTAACTGGCCATACTCTAGAGTGGCATGAGAAGCACCTACTCTGAGCCAAGACGAATGTTATCCACAGAGATAGATTGCTCTATAAATTACCTAGAGCTGTAGAACATACAAGATTCCCAGGATACAACCTGTAACTCTCTAACCTTTCTTCAGCATAGGCCAACCCTTTATAAAGCCACTTGTGATTCTACAGGCCAATGGGCAATTAGGGAACCCATACTCACTGCCTAGCACATATCTTCCCTAGGACCACCTTGTATTAGCCAAAACCTCAAAACCTGGGGTACAGTGATTGTAGATAACATAGGTAGATGCTTTGTCTAGAAACAAGTATATTTCCCCTTCTTTTTCAATATACCGTGCTAAACAAATCATGAATCACGCATATAGGCAGGAACTGAGTGCTAGTGGTGGTTGATAGAGGCCTTCCAGGTTATACAGTAAACTATCCTTGAGCTCCAGCTCTGCGTGCTGGAGAATAAGCTGCAAGTGAGTGCAGTGTTTCCAGCCTATTCTCACATTTGTGCTTGGTTGAGGTTTTATTTAACATCAGAAACCCTAAACAGATGACTGTTCTGGATAATATGGTTTGTGCTGTTGGCAAGCTTGCAAAAGAGCACTTATTAAACAAACAGTTTTTATTGTTTTTAAAAGCTTTAAGAAGGCCTTTTCCCCTTCTTTTCTTGGAAAGGAGAAAGACCTGTAATTCCATGGCATGGAAATATTGCTGTACTTTAACAAGGGCTTTTTCTTTTAAAAATAAGTACTCTGCATTGACTGGATAACCAGAACCTTCCACCCCATTGTACATATGACAGGTTCAAATGCAGATGCAGCCATGTCTGAACACCTGGCCTTGAGAAAAAGAAGGGATTTTTCTTCTGGAGAAGTGTTTGTATCATAGGGACAGTCAGTGTTGGCAATCTCAGCAGAGGGGCAACAGGCAAAATGTGGAGACAAATCTCATAGTTTCACCCCAGAATATTTTTCCATATGCTGCCATGGAGGTATTCAGATAAACAGTGAATTCACACACTGTGGGCCTTTCTCCAGCAAACTTCCCCTCTGAACTAAGCTTTGCTTGAGTGATGACAGTGTTTGTTGCATAATAAGGTCTTTAATTTGCTGCAATGTCAATAAGGCACCTTGTCAAGGATATTACACTTAATTAAACAATACATAAACCAGACCCACCCTGCCCCAATCAGATAAAACTTGCCTGGCTGCCCAGCTTTGGAGGCTGACAGGGTTCAGGGACTGTTTAGGTGAGTCTGAAGCGAGGCAGGGAAGTCAAGACTTGCCAGGCTGTAACCCCGAGAAACTGCTGGTGACAGTCTGGGTGAGATGTGTGCCCTGCCTTTGGAGACAGGGAGAAACAGGTAGCTGAGTCCAAAAAGAATTGCACAAGCAGCAGACAGAATCTCAAGGGAAGTGGGTACCTGTTGAGAAATTTTCACTTGGTAAAATTAGCAAGTTCAGCTTCAGCTGTGCAATATGTTGGCCAAAATCTCAAGAAACCCTGGAACCAATTTATTCCATCTGGAAATTAGTTTCAGCTTTTATTACTTTCAATTTTTGTTCCAGAGCAGATTCAGTTCCCAAAGAGAGGTCTCTTGTCCTTTGTCCTTTAGGATTTTTTTTTTATTATTTCTAAAGCATATTAATTAGAAAGTTTTGAAGAAAACAAAAGAAGGAGGAGAAAGAAAAAGGAACAACTTGATTTTCTTCTTAACATTAATTTTCTGTGCAATAAGATGTTTCAGTGGAAGCTCCTTTGCAGGCACATCTCAAATATCAGCATCTGACATGAGATCCTGTTGGAAATCTAAATCATTTCCTCCACCAAGCAGGTATTTTTACCTGTTCTTTATATTTGTCATTTAATGAAACTGCAGCTGAGCCTTTTATTTAACCATTTGTCATTAACAGGCAAAAGGAAAAGGGGGCAGGAGTGGAGAGGTACCCAGTGTCTGTTAAAAACAATCTGTGTGCATTCATTGCCAAAGTAGTTAAATATTCCTAAGTCATATCTGAACATCTGCTTCTGGTTTAGTGCTTTGATTGAAATTATTTTAAATGTGCTTCTACCTGAAAATGATTTCTTTTAAAAGGTGAAGGCTGGTGGTGATTTTCTCGCTAAGAATGACACCACTTCATCAGTGGAGCATCCCTGCCTCTCAGGAAATCCACCATCTGCTTACTTCCCCACTTTTTAAGGAACAGAAAATCTGAAAACTAAACAGTAACAGGAAGAAAAAAAAAAAAACGTGAAACCTGCAAGTGAACAGTCCTAATGGATTTCACATGCAGTGTGTTTCTCCACATAGTTCACCAATTTTCACAGTAACTCATTCTTCTAAACTGGTAACCCTGGGTTATCTGCTAATAGTTTTTCACCCAGAGATGCAACCTGTTCTGATGAACGCTGACAAATGAAGTAAAAAAATTATGAATGAAGTCTGTCACCCTGGGCTAACTTGTTTGTAACTCAGAAGTAGTTATTAATAAAGATTTTGAGTGAAGGGAGGCAAGATGAAGGGAACATGGACACAGCTCCCAAATCTGCATTTGTTCACAAGGATAAGATTGAAAGACATCTCTAAGGCTATGAAATCCAAACTTCCACTACAGACAATGATACAATTACTTGTGTAAGTGATGTAAATGTATCAATGTCCATCTGAAAGCAAGCTATGATTTCACTCTTACTAGTTCTTATTCCAGATCCTCACTCCTTTACATGCTTTTAACCTCTACTCTGCTTTTAATTTCCAAATCTATTCATTCATGGACTCTCTATTCAGCATTCAACAGCTTCTTCCAGCAGAAACCATTTATTCTACGTCCTGTCTGTCCTTCTCCCACCTTC
Source organism: Corvus brachyrhynchos (assembly GCF_000691975.1). NCBI lineage: Eukaryota > Metazoa > Chordata > Aves > Passeriformes > Corvidae > Corvus > Corvus brachyrhynchos. The sequence goes on from NW_008237244.1 coordinate 5,782,230, forward strand.
AAGAGTGCAGAAAGTGGTCCTGTTCTCCTGACCTTATTGTTTTTTAGATTATAAGAAAGGGGAAGCAACTTGTTTCCACTCATACAAGAGGCTTTCCACTTCCACTTATCCTACTAATGCACTGTCTCTGCACCTTTTCAGTTTGAATTCAAGTCCACTGCACATTGGTAATCACATGGAGATATGGGTCTTGTTGATATCTCTTGTGGAGGTGCTTCCAGTTCCCATATCTTTCCTAAGCACCCCAGGCCCAAGAGGTTCTTCATATTTGCCTCGGCCAAGGCCAGTGATGTCACTGGGATGACTCACATCATAGGTTTGTGAGTTTAAGTGACATTCATTTAAGTGAGTATAAGCCATTCCTGGGGGCCAGAGAAGACCTTTTAATGATTTAAATGAATCTGCATGTGAGGACTTGCATGCTCACCCCACACCCCAGTGGTGAGCTGAGCTGCAGTTTCTATTTCTTATTCTGCAGGAACACAGCCTATGTCTCTTACGCTTCTCTTCACACTGGTTGGGGCTATCCTGCCGAGAAGTGGGTTGCACATCTTTCACCTGCCAAAGTCTGTGACTTCACACTTGCTGTGATAAAAAGAAAATTAATCCTAAGTGCTCACAAAAATCCTCCACCACTGAAGAGGTATCTGAAACCTCTGAATAAGAAGTAGATGTCACTACACGTCTCCTCTATAAACAATTTCTTCCATTTCTCAGTCTAACCAAATTGGATAAAGTACGATAAAAATAAGGACCTGAAATAGAGGGAAGCAAGAAAATCAAGCTGCTATTTGGCTGAAATCCTCTAATCTCTAATAAACTGGGTATTATAGCAAAATTAAAAAGGGAACATATGATGGCAATATTAAGACCAAAGGCCATTAGTAAAGAGAGTCACTGCCAAAGCTCACATTCAGTGATAGCTCTGTGCTAATGGACATAACATTCATTAGCACACCCAGGCTCATTCTGGCTCCTCTTAGCAGTACACTGTTTGCTTTATGGCTCTGCAAGTTGTCTTTCCTTTCCCGTTTTCTCCATCACTAAACTGAAAGCTATTTGACAGTTTCTGGCATCTCTATTAAATTGTGGGAAACATGGAAATTATTAACTTTTGAACCACAAAACTAAAAACACCCTTGCACATTCTGAAGCTGAAACAGGTCGTGAATGAGTTAGCTTCTTCTGATAGAACTCACAGGGGCAGCAGGAGGGCATGGGGAGAGAGGGAGGCTGACCCCATTGGCTGAGATTTGGGTATTGCTGTTGTCGTTAGAGATCAAAAGACTGTGATCATCTTTCTGATTGCTCCTTCTCTAGTAAACAACCTCGAACTGAGTTCATTAAATATTAAAAGGCCCTGATAACTATTAATGTTATCAGACACATGAAATATGCCTGATGGATTTATTCTGCTGTAAAGGAACCATATCCCAGTGTCCCTCCTGGGACCATGCTCCAGCTGTTTAAACTATAATTCCATCACTAGGAGGAATGGTTGAGGCTGACCTCCATGAAATGTACTCATTGTTGCTCAGCCTGTGAATTGTAAATGAAACCTTTTGTAATAATGTTAAAATATGCATGCAGAGGAATTAAAGCATTGGAGGTCAGCAGCAGAGCCTCGCAGTGGGGTCGCTGTTGGCTCAGAGCAGCTGGTGGCTGCACTCCAACAAAAATGATACCCAGAGGTTGTTTAGGGGGCTGGCTGTGTGCATGACTGGACTTAACAGATCTATTGCTGCATCTCAGTGAATCTCAATCTGGTTTTGATTGTCTTCTGCTTCAGTGTTCGTTGTTTTGAGCACCTTGCTCTTTTGGAGGAGCCAAGTTTCTGGTTACCTTGTCCCCAGTTCAGTGCCAGAGCTCTTTATTGCCCTACGTGGGATCATTACAACATTATACCACATTTTAAGCCTCAGCTTTCCACATATTGATTTTGCGCCTGCTTTCTAGTTATTTATGACATGAACACTATCTACATGTCCATGAAAGAAGGAGCATATGCATAAATTCCAGCTAATAAAAACTATGGAGCCTGGGACAGCCCTTCAGTCTAGAGTCTGAGGGAGAAAAAACTAGCCAATGCCAGGATGAACCTTGCAAGTTTCTGAAGGGGTTAAAAAGTACCTTTGCTGAACCCGGAGCAATGACCAAGAGGTTCTTATGCTCTGGTTTCATGTTTTTGGGAAGACACATGTAATTCTATGCAGCGAGACCCTTGCGCTATTCCTGGTATTCTGCTTTCACGACAGTTTTTTTTCTATGCTCAACATGCTGTGAATCCTCAAATGCCTGAAGTGTTTTAAAAGCTTTACAAAAATTAAGTGCTCCAAAAAAAATCCTGATAAGGTTTAATACAGAAAGATAAGTGGCAGCTTCTCTGCTTGGCTTCCCAGCAGTCAGCCAATGCCACATCTTCAGTGTCAGCAGGTAATTGAATTTTATGTCCCAAAAGTGGGGCAAAGGCATCACCTTGGTATTTCCTATGCAAGGATTTCACGAATTTACCACCTTTGTTGTCATGTTCTTCAAAATCCTCATGTCACCTCAGATATCCAAGCAAAATAACCAGGTCTGCAGGGTTTTGAGTAATGATTTTCTGCACTCAGGACTAAGGACTAACTATGGGAGAGAGGCCTTGAAAGATTAGCCCCTGATCTTTTCCTTTTGGAGATCTAAATTTAAATCATGAAAATGAATTTTCCAGTCTCATCTGAGTCATAATTTTCCAGAAAAAAAATCTTTATAGTATCTGGCTCAACATAATGTTTCCACTAAGATAAACTGGAGACATTGCTGTCCCAGACCAGTTACTGTTGAAGGATTAGGAGAAGCAGTTTAGGATAACACCAGCTGGTTTCTATTTTAACTCCACACCTGTCCATATACCATAGGAAGAAAAGAAAAGAAAAAAGGAAAGGAAAAAGGAAAAAATAAAAAGGAAAAAGGAAAAAGAAAAGGAAAGGCAAAGGAAAAGGAAAGGAAAGGAAAGAAAAAGAAAGAGAAGGACTCCACTGTCTGAATAGACTTTACATATATCTTTAAATGACTCAAAACTTTCATTGACTCTTGTAATCCACTCACCTGACAGAAATAGATGAAGGTTTAGTTATATTATTCATATAACAAAAATCTGAGAATTTTGTCAGGTCTTAATCAGGTGTTGACCAAAACAGGTATAGAAGGAAAAAATAACCAACCAGCTTATTTTTAAAGCACTGGCTTTGTTCTTCATAGAGATAATATTACTGTACAATATTCCTGTCACAGTTTCAAGATTGGCTTCCAAAGGCATGCATTAAAAATGTTGAGAAGACTGTTCAGAACGTGCATGTTAAGATTGCTTTTGATTTTGGTTACACTGGCTCAGGTCTGCAGCTCTTTGTGCTGAAAACAGTGCGTCTGCGCCCATTGTGCAGTTTCCAGCACCCACTGCCTGTGAGCAATGCCATGAACAGCCTGTAAAGGTGTGGAAAACACTGAGACAACACCAGGTGACAGTACACTAGTACCTCCCGAGTCTGTCACTGACTTTGGCCAGAAAGGAAGGGAGCTGAAACACAGCAGGACTCTGCATCTTTGCAGGCTTTAGACTAAAAGAAACAATATGGGAGGGAAATGGATTTTCTCTTTGATGTTTTTGTTTAAGCAAAACATTTGAAAAGGGAATCTTTAAAAAAGAGAAAGCGATCCTTGATAGTTATTAGCCCTCTGCTTAGCTTTACCCTTTCCCAGATGTTTTTTCCCTGGAGAATTCTAGCAGACAGACCACGGATCATCACAGCTGGCATCTGAACAGTGTTGTGCAGTTAATAATGATTCACAACCACTGCTCCTAATCTTGCCGGCATTTGCCTCTGTTAGGACAGAGCACAAACGTGCTTGCAATTAGAAAGGAAGGAAGAATGTAGTAGAAATGCTGTTTCTTTTTAAACAAGTAAGTGTAATTTTTCATGTAGACTTGGGACTGCGCCCGCAAGTAATTTGCTTTTGTCAAACAGAACATGAAAACCATGCACCCAGTCCTGCAAATGATTACTCACAAGTGCAGCCTCTGCTAGCACAAATGCTGGCACTGAAGTCAAGAGCAGTCTGGTGTGGGTAAGGATTACTCGTATGAGGAAGGGCTTTCAGGATTGGCCCCAGGAGAGGTATGTGAATACTCCTTCATGGGACATAAGCTTCAGGGAACTCAAAATAGGTTAATTCCATGCCTGATTCATTCCATGGACCATTTAACGAGAGCCTCTGGAATTGTGCAGTCAGTAATAAACTGCCAAGAACCAAAAGTAATCACTGCTGCAATTATTAAAATTTACACTTGGATTCTGTTACCTTTGCAGCAAGTATGGGTCTTGAATTAAGTGGTCCAGAAATCCAAGGACTTCCCACAAAGAGCAGTCCTTTCAAACCCATGATTCTTTTACTTGCTTATTGCCCAAATTATTGCACCAAAGTGCTGTTATGCTAGTTTGTTTTCTTCCATCTTTTAACAGGGTCTTTGCATACTGGCGATGTATGGCTGCTGTATCAGTAATAATTATGGGCTAATAGGTCATGTAGAGGCTTCTTTTTTGTTCTAAGCATAGTGGGTCTGGGCATTCCTCCTGACCTGAAAACAGCTTGGCATTTTCCCTTAGGAAAATACAATGCAATGCTCTATAACCTTTATGTTCTTACACTGTGCCTGAGCCATGCAAGGTGTGGGCACATCCTTTTCGGGTAGTTCTGTATTTCCATTGCCAATCATGAAAACTTAAAGCAGCTTCGTCCTGTAAAGTGCTGAGCTTTCTGGCCCTGATCCAGGAAAGCACTTGAGTACAGGCTTAACTTTGCACATGCATCTCATTGGAGTTGATGAGACTACTCATTAGACGCTTTCAGATAAGCTGAGTCTGATGGGCTTCACACTAGGATACTTAAAAATCTAGAAGAAAAAACATAAGCTCGGCTTGTAGCTTTAGAAAGAGGGATATTTTCAAAATAGCAGCAAATGGGTGTAGCTGGTGCCTGTTGTTGCACGTAAACTGTCATCTCAACTTCAGTTCTTACCGAATGCTAGAGCAAATAATCAAATGATTTGTTTTACAGACCACAGACAAAACAGAAGTACAGCAAAGTGCTGGTGTGGCTTTGTCAGGAACATCTGATTTGCAGTAGTTCTGCACGAAATGCTCTGGGGATGGCACCGGCTTACAAACAGAACGTGAGTCAACGATGTTCAACTACAAGAAAAGCAAACACGTCTTACTGAGTTTCGTAACTAAGAGTATATGTATGGGGAGACAGATGAAGTGATCTGTCCGTTCCCCTTGCCAGAGAAGAGTGGCCAATTTTAGACATCTTGGTGTAGGAGTTAGAAGAAAATTATAAAATCTTAGAAAAAGAATTACTTGGGAGGAAAGGCTGAAAGGATTTGTGTTATTTTTGCTGAGGGCAGTTTGAGGGAAATTCTGATACTGGGACAGAGGCAGCTAGGACAAGAGTTGGAATAATGACACAGAAGATTCATATTAGACATTGGGAAGGATCTTCCAGTACTAAAAGTAGCAGAAGAGTCTGAGAAGACTGTGGTGCAGTTTTTTGAGGTAGGTTATGTAAAACACCTGCCAGTGATGCTCTAGGTAGAGCTGCTCCTGCCTAGGGACTGAATGAGTGATGGAGCAAGCTCTGAGGTCCCTTCCAGCCACACCTTGCTTTGGCATTGTGCTTTTCTGGCTCTGTGCACTGACATGACACTGTGTCTCACCTACTATGTCCGTATCATATTCTCTGGGTGTCACACATGCAGCCTTTTACAGGACTGAGGCCCCAGATCAGTGAAGTGCTCAAATATGAATCCTATTGAAAAATATGTCCTTTTACCTTTTGAGTCAAGTATGTGTTGAGACTTTGCTATACTGGAGGTTTAGGGGCAGGTTATTGAGGGTTCAAATGTACATAAAGATGGTAACACTACACACAGAGTTTGAATTGAACATATTTCAACTGTCTGTTAAAAACAGGGACAAGAGTATAGATGTGTGCAGCTATATCTGCTTTGAAATATGCTCTCTTTAGCCTGTTTGATTGTTTGAAGGGGTACACACAATTTGAAGTGTTAAGTTGCCTGTAGAAAGGCAATATACCACTGGAATCATGAAGCGGCAATAAATGGCAGAAAACATCTAGGCTGATTCAGAACTTCAGCATTTGGGGTCGGACCTGCCATCTCCTGAGTTTCTATGGCAAAGATAGAGGAAAGTGTGATTAAAACATTGTAGAAATCCTCTCTGACGTGCTCTAAGACATGATGAATCCTCTATGAGGAATTCAAAATTACAGATTTTCCCACTGCTATGAGTTCAGGTGGCAGTAGCAACTTTGTTATCCAGCCACAGCAGGATTGATAAAGTATAGCATGTATGTACAGTTGAATATTAATTAATAAATTCTTTTTGTTTAAAACTTCTATAACTGCACACTTTAAATAGTAAACATTTGTGATAAGACATCTAGAAAAAGAGGGAGTGGAATTTGTGTGTTGTTTCAGTTACATATTAGACAAAATATGACCATACTAACAAGTAACATAACTTGATAAGCAAAATGTTGAAGATATCCCCCAATACAAAAATCTAATGATTTTGGTATGCCCCATGAGCATATTGTTCATAACACTCTGTTTGAAGCAATTCACATGAAGTATATATATTCTCAAAGTAGACATTACCATGAGAGAATTTAGCTTTGGTTTTCAAACATTCTGATTGAAAGGCATCCTTTGAGAAAACAAAGTTCATTTCACACAATAGTGCACTTCTGGTTGAATAGTAAGGTTCAGTTCAGAAAAATGAGCAGCTGCTGCTACCTGAGCTCTCGTCTGCCTGCTAAGGAACTCCTAGAACTCCAACCACCACTTCTGTTTTCCTTAGAGAATGAGAATAACATAAAGCATAACATGTAGCTAGCACTACATATCATGCTTTATGTTATTCCGTTGTCCAAAAATCAAGCTGGTTTGCTGTTTTTGTTTTTTCCCGGATTTTAAGACTGCACATCCTTAGGAGAGGAGCTCTGGTCTGTCTCCTCAGGTGATTTTCTTAAGGTCTACTGATTGCATTGGATTTTTGTAGAGGAGGCACACTTTTGCTCAGAATAGATGAAAAACTAAGCACAACTTTGTAAATAGATACAATAAGAGACTGACAATTTGATGTGAACCAAGCTGCAGAGGGTTGTGGATCTGTACCCATGTTCCTTCACAGGCCCATTTAGTATTGTTCCCAGGGTAATAAATTGCTGCATGGATCAAAATGGTTTTCCCCAGATAGGTGGAAATATGGACAAGGGGACGTGAGTTAATTTAATAATTTTGCTCATTTACAGCTGCCTAGTATTAAACCACACAGTGCTGGTAACCTGTTGTTTCCTTGCTCTTTCTTCTCCCTTCCAGGCTGTCCTCAGCTTTTTGAAAAAGCTCCCCACACAACCCCACTGTAAAAGCTGCCTCTTCACTCCTCTGGGGTACGTTCCTCAGGATCATTAGAGATCCCCCATCACTGAATTGTCAACAGGGCTTGAAAGCTGATAAAACCCTTTGGCATGAATCTGTGCTGGGCTTCTGCCATCAGCTGATCTGCAACAGTTTGGCATAACCTCCTTCTTTACACAGCTGGGTCCTAGGTCAGCTTTGATCAAGGAAAAAAAGTTGGAAAATCTTACCCATTCTTTAAAGAAAATATTATAAAGACTGCAACATCCATGGCTTTATAAGACTTGAGCTGGCTAGCTTGGTGAGCTGGAACTGTTATTTCTGGGGATGGAGGCATGTTTCATGTTGTTCTGCCCTTGTGCACAGCTATCGCTTCCCTTTGGACCCTGGCTGAAGGACAACTCTCTTCAGAAGGGAGGTGGTGTTTGTTTTGTTGTTCTGGGTTTTCTTCCTTGAAGACAGAAGTTTTGCCCTCAGATTCCAGCCATTCTCAGATGACTGTATTAATAAAAAAGTTTTCTCTCTCTCTTTTTAAATTTTTTTTTATTTGTATCCATACCTACTCTATTTTGTACATTCAATGTGTCTATTGAATGCAGATGCAGAACAAGTCCCTTATTGCTGCCACAAATCCTTATTTACTGGCTAGGCTTTGTGAGGAGAGTGCCCTGCAGTACCTTGTCCATGAAAACAAATTGTTGGGGGTGTTCTGAAAGACTGTTTTATTCCTAGTTTTCTGTTATAAGACAGGATGTAAACACATTGTGATTTTCTCTTGACTGACGTAGGAAATGCAAATATTTATTACAAAAATTTAATGGAAAAAGATTGTTCTTTTCCCTGTTATAACCTGGGTTCTTGCTTGCTTATTTGGAGCAACATGTGCTTTTTAAAAAAGATTTATTGTGGAGACTGCATTCTGTATATGCAATAGATTGCAACAGATGTGCGTCTTCAGAACATATTTCAAGACAGTGTTTTATTGTTAATATTAAAAGAATCCTATATGTTAAACAGACAAAAATATCTTCTATTGTGTGTTACTAATATGCAGCAGACAACATACACAGACAGGCATTATGTCCCATTTATTGCTTACCTACTGAAGCTACCTCCAAACACCTCTATAAACTACTACAACCAAATTTTGTATATGACACTGTGCTTGAAAGACTTAGAGCATTATTGTCAATGGGGTTTGTTGTATGTGAGTAAGGTGACCTAGAGGGCCAAATCCAGCTGGGCTGCTGGTGTGCAGGATACAGGCTGGTCTTTATGTTGTTAATCTGCTAACTCAGGGCCCTGCATTATTTGATTTTGGATTTCTGGTGTAGCATTACCTGGTACAAGTGGCACTAAAGAACTAGTCACCAAGTTACATGACATGAAATTTCCTGTTATGAATATGAAGAACCTGAAGCATTGCAGTTGACTGGGCAAAGAGTGGTTTTTTTCACGTTGATTCCAAGAGTCTACATATAAAATTCAGTTCATTCTCTTTATCTGGAGAAGACATGTTGACAGTGTAACATATTTTAATTCTTTACATTACATGTCACAGGAAATTATTTTAATCATTCCTTCCTTAGAAAATATTCTCAGAAATTCATGTCTTTTTGTGAAATAGATTTTATGTCATTATGGCTCTACAGCTTCCACTTTGTATAAACATTCAGAAGCTTTACTAGCCATGACAAGAACTTGGGAAGATGAAATTATACACCACAGCTTCTAATTGCTTCAGACAAATTAATTTCCAGTTATATTCTGGATCTTAACATTGAAATATTTGAAATTCAGGCAGCCGGTTCCAAAAGGAATCAATCAATATAGACACAAAAATACTTTTGAAAGTGAAAAATTAAATCTAAGTCTCAAATTCAAATTACTGGATGTTCTCAGAGTTTCTAACAGTTTATAAGGAAAAATAATTTATAAAGCACTTTAAAAACAATGTGAGTAATGAATCCACTTGAGATTTTATTGATTGACAAACATTTAATGATCACAAGTGGTAGTGCTGTGAAAAATGTATTGTTCTCATATCTCTATATAATTTGGTTGTCCTACAAGCTGTCCTTTCCTCTTGCCCCTCCCTGCTGGTTTCCATGAATCTGAATTCTGCATTGGTATAATGTTGTTTTTGGAGTTTTGCCCTTGACAACAAGGTTGTCACTGACCAGCAGGTGAAAATCTGGTCATTAACAAACCTGTGAGATTTATAATCATAGCAAAGATATCATCTTAAATATGTATAAAATAACTTGGGAGATGTTGCCCTCTTCTAGCAGAGCTGGTAATTCTGTAATGTTTGGACCTCTACATGAAACTTCTGAGTTAGTATTTCTAGTCATTCTTAAAGCTTCACTTGAAGTTGCTGTCTATGCATTCATTCCTAAATTAATTAATCTCAAAATTACAGCAAATGTTTGATTTCACATTAACCATATGCAATTACTGCCTAGGTCAACACTGAATCAGACTCAGCTAGCTCATTCTCACGCCCTTAATGTCCTGCCCTGGATCCAATTTTGAGCTAAAATAAAAAAGGAGCCCAGAACACAGATCTTCTGGGTGCTGCCAATTCTGATGGAAGAAACAGATAACAAGTCAAATCCTTAAAAGGACACCAAAGGAGAAGATGAAGACCTGGGACTCCCAAGAAGTGAAGAGCTGCAGACATCAGCAGTATATTTTACCATCAGGGAGCTCTTGCAAATCAAGCAGTGTCAGACAAGTGACAAAGGGAGCCTTTGCTTATGAGGGTACATAAGCAGACAAAGGATGGGGATGGGTAAGGGATTTTGTTCTGGAGACTGATGTTTTTAGGGAGAATTGGTCATAACATACATATCTAATTTAGTTGGGAATACTAACTAACGTTCCCCCCACCAAAAATAAAAGCTGCTGAGGAGTGACTCTACCACCAGGATGCTGGACAGGCTTCAGCCTCTCCTCCTGCAGAGTGGTGCCTTGCAGGGACCTCGCGGCAGCAGCTGCATTCCTGATGCACTGCCACAGGTGGAGGTGCCCCAGGTTTGCCCACTGGTGCACAGGTGAGCCCTTTGCTCCATGCTCCACCCCAGCCTGGGAAGACGAAGCCCCTCACTGAGCAATGGTCTGTCAGGGAAAGTCATCCCTTTTTTTCCCGAGTGACAAATGCACTTGTCTTATTGGGCGCCACGTGACAAGACAGTAGTAACTGTGCTTTAGACCAGACGAAGGCACAGCCATTCATGATTTTCCATTTTTTGTCACACTAATTTGGGGGGGAGGGGAAGTAGGGCAGAGAAAAGGCTTTGAATCCAGACAGACATGTGTGTTTTAAATTATGTTTTGTGAATTGAAGCAAGGCAGATGCTTCCAACAAGCACACATTTTGCTACTGTTTGCAAAGCAGACACACACTGGCACATGGTTGTAGGACATGAATTATACTTCTGTGCTTCTGATTTGTAACCACACCTGTATACCCTTAGAAATGCTAATAGAAAAAATATGAATTTAGGCACAAAGGAGAATCTAATAAGAGGAACATTTGAATGGGTAAGGAAATGTCTATTCCCCCCCACACCCCCCAGTCATTAAGACTGGAGGAACATGCTTATAGTAATTAGGTAAGATTGATTTAGAGGCTGAACACCACCCACAATTTGTGTAGTCTGGGGTCAGGCAGGCAGCTGCAGAAACCGCTCAGCTAATTATGAGAATTCACTGTTCGTTAATAGAATCTCTCTCCACAAACAGCAGCTGTGTGTTTGCTCACGCAGATTATTAATTCTGGCCTTGCCTCAGCTGCAAGTTTCTGCTGCGTCGAAAGGAATCCTCTGATAGAAGTGTCAGTTATCACCCAAGTGATGCCAGGGGAGAAAGGAGAAGCAGAAAAAAAGGAGAATATCTTCTAATCACAGGTGGATAAAGATTTTTTTGCAGATACCTTCCTTTTCTGCCTCTTACTCCCAAACAATTAAATGCCAGTTTTGGAACTCATTAATCTGTAGGCAACCTGGCGAGATCTAATTTATACCTGTCAGGAGCAATGGGCAGCAGCTAATAGGAAAATAATTGCAATGTAGGTCTACTTTCTCACTTGATAGTATGCTTGCTTTTAATGACAAATCTCTGATATGGTGCATCAGAACATTATAAAAGATATTGTCTGCATCAATTCTACAGCTATGTGTATCCTCCTTGTTGTGTCATGTTTTTAAAAATACATCCATATTTGTAGTTTTTGCAAAAATTGCACAGAGGCAACTTAACAAATGTGGCATATGATCATTTACAGATATAAACTCCTGCTTCATACCAAATGAGGAAGTAAGGTCAGTTTTGTATGTAAGATACCATATCTTGCTACATAGCTAGATATAAAAGATGCATATAAATTATTTGCTGAAAAATCAAGACACAAATAAACCTTGTCTCAGTCAAAGTAAAAGCTGAAACTCATACTCATGTTAGTAAGCAGCAATGATTCCTAAGTTCTTAGATTTGATAACCATATAGAATATTAGGGCTTTGGGGAGAGCTGAATTTCCTCTCTGCATTGTGTCACTTTCACAGGACAAACTATCTGATATTCAGGTAAGGCCCCATTCAGAAACTGCAACATTCAGAAATATTCTCAGGAATGTTGACATATCTGTGAACAGAAGGTTCCTGTTGTGAAAGATAAAACATCCATATTGTGCATTTGGATGGAGATGTGTGAGAGGCATGCAGAATATCCCCATCTGCAAAGTAAAGGGGAGCAAAGCCCCACCTTTACATCATATTTCCTTGTGAAATAGGTACTTGTCACGTTTGCTTAGACCCCTGAATTAGGCCAAGATATGAAGGTTTTCTTTGCAGTGTTGCAGAGCTCAGTTTAATGGTAAGTGAGCATCGGTGTGGGGAAACACAACTGATGAAATGATTTAGTAAGACCTGTATTCTTGTAATAAATGTAGACTACTCTTGACTGTTGGAAAATTAAGCTATTGGGTTTGTGGTAGAAAACCAGACCCAGTTAATCCCCCAGTGTATCTCTGTTTATTTCAACACTGCTGCAAAGTTGCCCCAAATACAAACTTGGTCCAGCATGTTTTGCTGCTTTAAATATTAGCAGAGGACAGCACTGGTCAGTGGACTGTGATGTATGATATAAAGCCCTCTAACAAATGCTTTTGAAAAAATTGCTTTTTCCTACAAAAGTGAAATGGAAAAAATGCTCTGCGTAAACAGATTGGGGTTTGATTTTGGGGCTTTTGTTGGTTTGAGGTCTTTTTCACTAAAATAAATATTTCAATATTTGATTTAAGGCTTTTTGAGAATCCCTCACAGTGTTTTGCGAAAGCAAACAAAAATGTTCGTGTTCACTCATCTTTTTTCATGAGGGAAAACATCATTTTGTGGCCAGCTCTTTCTCCCAGAGTCCTAAATCTGTAATTTTTCAAATACGAACACAGCCTAAATTGGCAATTAAATTATTCCAGCATCCACTGAAATCCATAGTATAACTGTTTCATAATAGGTCTTGCAGCTACATGCAGGCAATTGCACAAGGAAATGCCAAATCTTTCTAGACATCTTCAGCATCTGTACAAATCTGGTCCTTATTAGCAAAGACCTATTAACAGAGAAGATTACAATAACTTTTTCACTAGAAATTACCTTGTCCTATTATTCAACTTTCACTAGTTTGCACATTTAAACCATTCTTTCTCACCTTCTAAAGTAAAAGGTACTGATACTCTACTAATAGGAAAGAGGCATCAATCCTGTGAATGACAAGTAATTAATTTTCTGCCGTGCTTATGCGCATCACTGTGATTACTGTTGGTAAGTATTCAGGGATCAGTAATGACCACTGTGGACTTGTGAAAGTAATTTGTGTGAGGAAAGGAATAGATTTGATAAAGCTGCAATAGATTTGAATGCTTTTTCTATTACTGAAGGTTTGCCATTCGTGTTATACTATGAACACTTCCTTAGGAGATTTGCAGGTGTATAAAATGTCTAAGTTAATTCTGACTGTGAATTTAAAGTGTGTCAGAACACCTATGCTCTGGGATAAACCATGGGTTTGGGCTAGCAAACTCATTTAGTTACATTAAGACGGGAAAAGAGAACATGGGATTTGAACAAGTATAAGCCAACTGAAAAAACCAGCAAATTTTCTGATTTTTTTCCTTGCATTGAGATAAACTACAAAATTAAATTGGATTTTTGTAATGATTTGCAATTTGATTCTTTTAAAGCAGCACTTAAGGGGGCCCACATGGCAACAGTTTTGCATATTTAAAGGACTGGGAAAATTGCATAGTTTAATCACTTAATCCTTACCATGAACTTGCAGGCAGAAGTGCATTTAGAAGGGCATTTAGAGCTCTCTCTCCCAGGGCTTGTTCTTGCAGTGGTTTGTACTCTTGCCTGCTTTCCCTCCCCAGCCATTCCTTCCTTCTCCTTGCGCGTCTTTCCATGCAAACTCTCCGTATTTCCCTATTAGAATCCATCTTGATAATGAATTAAACTCTTGCTTTCCTATATATAGCCAAACTACTCAATGTATAGCACATAGAGCAGTTTTTAAAAGATTTCTAAGCAAATTTTTACAGTTGCACTGAGGTGGAGTGGGAGCTACTATGAGTTGTTTGGCAGAGAGAGCAGGCAACCAAGGGTTCTCTCTTCCAGCTCACTTTTCTGTGACTTTGTAGTAGAAAGTTTAATGGCTTCTTTTTTCTACAGCCTTGAAACATTCCATCGAGATGTCACTGAGTTTTATCGTCATCACTCCCATGTAGATGGTCAGGGACTTGAACTGGCTGCTATTACGTGGTTTGCAGGTTTTGTGCCAGCTTCTAAACACTGAAATATCTGTTTGTGCAGTAGTTTCTATATATCACTAATACATAGCTTGAAATGTACGTGAGCTATTTTCCCCAATAGGAACTTATGTAAATAAGTTTATGGGCATATCATACTTTCAGCTGTAAAAAAAAGGAAATAAATACTGCTGAATTATGATGCTCTGGTTTTCCTATTCTATTAAGATTTTTATCAAGTGCTCAAGACTGAAATGTTCTCAGAAAATCTGAGCCTTTTTGTCATTAACATGTTATGCAATTTCAGCGTAACTCATTCCTATTGGAAAAATGTTGAGAAAAACAAACTTTGTCTATCACTTCACCATGAAACTCTTCTTTAATTCTATTGCAGTTCTGTTGCAACTTTGTCAAAGTTACTCCTCCCTTTAGTTTCATTTACACTTACAAGCACTTCTACTTAATGCGGTTTTTCTAACACCAACATTTGTTGTTTGTGCATCAGGTTGTCAAGCCCTTTATACAAAGGGAATAATTTCAAGATTATAATGATATCCCCAATAAATTATTGAATATATTTCTTGAAAAAAGAAGTAAAGGAACTCTTCTGGGTAATTGGTGTGCAGTAAACCACAGTACCAGTTGTATATTCATTTTTCTCCAATGTATGCAATTATCCACTCAGCCTGTATCCATTAATATTATTTTTCTTCCTAAGCTGGAAGTATATAAAGCCATTAGAAAATAATCCAAAGAATTCTATTTGCTGAATAAATTTTAATTTGCATGGCACCAGGAATTTTTTATTAATTGGAAATAAATTATTGCAATCTTATGGAAGGCGACAAGTTAATAGCTTTGTGAAAAGTAATGGAGAGAAAATGATCTTGAAAAGGTCAGGTCTCCTGTCACAATGTCTTTATGCACAATTAAAACAAGTCAAGAAAGTGGCTATATAATCAGGACCATGAATATGCATTATATCCTAATGAGAGTATGAAGATAGAGATGGGTGAGTGCTAAAGTCATGGTGAGGTGGTGACATAAAAATGGTAATTTGTGATGTAGTATTTAACTACGTGCTTCTGTTTCCTTTGGGAGAATTAACTCGTTGCTACCTGGCTATTCATTATTTTACTTTCACCAGTATACTAAGTGAAAAGATATTTCCCTGCAGAAGCACACATACACATAGAATGTGTTTTACTCTTCTGTAAAAATGCTCCCTGTAGTTACGTAAATCACAAAATATCTCTCCTCTATCACTGCAGGAAGACCTCAAGAATGTTTGTTACTGCTACATTTTTAATTATAGAAGTTGAAAGGCATTTTCACATTACGTAGCAGGTTTAATATGTCATGGCTCAACCATGCTAAAAGCATTTTATTTCCTGAGGTGCTTCTGTGCCAGGGAAGCATCCATTCAAGGTGTGAGGTACTGTAATCCTCCATGCCTCTGGCATTATCCATTCATGGAGGAAGAAGTTCTGCCCTTCCATGTGCGTGTTTTGTGCTGCTCCCCTTTACTCCTTCTCAAACAGAAGAGATGGGACTTTTCAAAAGTAGAAGAGGAGGGTCATACCCTTGTTTGTGACTACATCTAGTTACTGTTAGGAAAGCTTTTTTGAAATATGCCTGGCTAGTAATAATCATCTACAAGAAGAGATTAACTTACCTTCTTAAGCACTGAATTTCCTCCTGGTAACAGCGGTTTCAGTGGTCCCAGTGCTGCTAATGGGTGCTATTGAATCTTGGCAATTATTCCACATTGTAATTGAAAATCAGGAAGAACATCCTGATTCAGTGGTCATTTAATAAAATATAATGGTCACTGAACAATGATTTTGATTAGCTAACGGCAATTTAAAGGTTTACAACACCTCTCACAGCATTGCTTATTTGGGTATGCTATTACAAGTTACTCCCTAAGAGCTTGGTTTATGCTCAAAATAGGAATAACTAGGAGGGGAAGCAGATGCAGTTGGCATCCTGTAACGCTCTGTTTGGGTGGCAGAGTCATATTCAGTCCATGTTGATTAGATTTCCATAGATGGGCATTCAGCCCATAACTCTTTCCATATATTGGCTCACTTAGTCTATAGTTTTCTCGTTTGCTGCTTGTTTCTTTGCCCACTATACTATAGGTTTCTTAACTGTATTATCATTGGATTTTGTACATGAGAATAGAATTAGGTGCTCTTGTGATGAGACTCTTGTCAAGATTTTTTAATGTTTTTGGTGTTAAGAGATTAAGCTTGAAAACGTACTCAATGAGCAGAAAATATGCTACATATAAAATTTACACTTTAATGCCTTGTCTGGTCACCAGGGGTCTGTGAATTAAGGAGCCCTGAGCAGGCTTTGCCATCTTCCTGTTGCCAGCTGTCCTGTCAGTAAGAAACTAGTCGGGATGTTCCTTATCTGGAACCAACAACATTCAGCCTATTTGTTCCCAGAGAAGATGTAATACAGTGGCCACAATTACCTCCTACCACAATTATGAGAGAGTTACTTCCCTGGGATCAGACCTGGCAGCATTTGTGGATATGTAAAAACTGAGGCAGAAGGGTTGAAAACGAAGTCCCTGTAGTTCTGGTGGTTTGTCACTACGGGCCCTCAATAGGCATTTTACTGACGATCCAGCTGTGCATTTCTGCTTTGATGTTGTCCCATAACTGTGTGGTTGATCATGGTGACTGTGGCCTCAGTCCATGACCTCATACCAGGTTGCACCATCCAGGCTTTTAGGTTTCCCAACAGGTACATGGAGGATGAGCTGCCATTTTACCACCTGCTTAAAGACAGAGGGCAGTGCTCCTAATGAAGCAAACAACGAGTCAAGGAAACTGGTAAAAGTGAAGTGCACAAACCTGCAGAGTGAACAATGTTTGCTTGGCTTGGCACTCTCCTAGAGGTCTGTGCAGTTATCTGAGGCTGATCTGCAGCTTTCCATAGAGCACATCTTCATGGTACAAATCAGCTGCAGAGGTTCCTGAGCAAGTAAATCTACAAGTTGTGGATTCTCATCATTTTACCCAGGTCTGGAAATAATGCTTTCACAGTCAGAGAAGCAGGTGTCCTTAACCAGGGGTAGGAGCCAGACGAAAGGTGTCTTGCAGAGTCTTGACCCAGGCTGGTGTAGATGCAGGCATGCAGGCAGACATGCACTGTGGGTGGCTCAGTACTCCACTCATGCCAGCATTCTGCTCACAAATTGTCACGGGCAACGCAGCAGAAGCGCCTCCTCTTTCTCTGTCTATAGCACCCCTTGTCTTTGACTCACATTACTGATATGCTTCAGGAGGTAGAGAGGGTGGAATGGCAACTTACACTGCCAGCCTCTTCCTCCTTCGAGCAGGGCAGGGCAGGGCACACACTGGGTCCCTGACACATTATCCCAGCTTGAAAACCAAGTTGGAGCACTAAGATATGATGACAGATTTCTGAACATCAACCAGTCACTTCAGCAGTGAGTCCAAACTTGCTTGGAGATGTCTCTGCTCTATGAAATGGTATTAAATATGCTGATGAAGGTCAGTTGCATTTCTCATTTTCTAATGACCCTGCACTTTTGGTTTATGTGCTGTTGAAATACTTGGATGATATTTCCAGGTGCCTCAATTTTACTGTAGAGAAACAGAATTCTCATCAAGTGATGCTGATGGGAAGAAATCATCTACCTCATTCACACTGCTGGTTTTGAAATTAAATGTGGTGACTCAGAGAGGAAAAAAAAGTTTAAATGAATAGTTCAAGGAAAACTTTCTGGTTTAGTACAGTTATAGTAGGAAAAAAATGAGGAGAATATGCATATGGAATGCCACAAAATAGGGGTTTTTTCTTTGCAGTTATGATGGCTTTCCCTCAGATTAAATCTCATTTTGAACTTCTGCCGGTCTAAGTGGAAGAAGTGATAGAAAGAATCCAGAAGCGGTCAGTGAATATCTCTAAGAGGGTGGAGAGTCTTCTGTAAATTCCAAGTTTGTTGTTGCTGCTGTGAGTGGTAGAAACAGCAGTAACACGCAATGGTTGAACATTTTCTGCTTGAAACAGAAAATGAGCAGATTAAAAAAGACAAATAAAATGCTCTGAGGAGTGGATTGAAAAGCAAAAAGTAAATTAAAATGCCATTGTAACAAAAGGAGGAAAGAGCTAAAAAAATTGTAGAGAAAAAGCATTTAATCTAAAACAAAAAAATATGATTTATGCAATATATGTGCTGACCTTGTGAAACTTATTGCCTCAGGATATTGCTTACCTTAAGAGTTTAATACGGTTTTTTAAAATGAAGATTCAACCTCTATATAGGTAAAAGGGAACGTGTGTCCCTTACATGGGTGAAAGAGAATCAGAAAAGAACTTTCCATTAGAGAATCTTCCACAAAATCTTAGAGTATCTTCCACAAAATGATGCCAGCAACTGATGCCAGAAGGAACACAACTGTGAGCTATTTCAGTACATCAGCACCTATATTTCTGTACAAAAGAGCTGTTCCTCATTCCCTGCTCTCTCTTTTCATTTGCCAATAGTCCCTCTTCAGCTTTCCTGGTACCTAATCCCCTACATTTTTTGAATGTACATGAGGGGTATAAGGTGACCTGAAAATACAGAGGGCTAGAAACCAGAACAAGGCTGATAGCCAGTTATGTTGATAAAACAGCTTGCCCTATCTCTATTTCAGTTAACATTGAAATTCTGACATACTGGCCTGCAATTTCCACTCACCTTTTTTTTTTCCCCATGTGCAAGAATAAAACAACTGTCCTTAAGTCATGTCTTTTCCCTTTAGATGAATGCCTTTCATGTTGTTTCTAAAACTCCTCTCTCTCAAGGTGAATATGTGCCAGCTAGGCAGAGTCAGAGGTAACACCACTAGAGAGAAATTCTTTTCAGGGATTTTAGCTGTCAAGAATGATAATAACCCTCTATGACACACAAACATAGACTTTTTCTTCAGTATGATTTATTCCAGACTAATCAATAGCTTAGACTTCTAGAGTTTACTAAAATTTTGTTAATATGCTCAACTATTTTCTTGTGTTGAAGTAAAGAGAAATTCCAGCAAAATGCAGTTATGAAAACAGTATGCACAAGCTGAAAAGGAAAGTGTGCGTGCGTTTATGTATATTATGTGTATATATATATATACATGCATGTATATATGTACGTGCTTGAGTGTAAGAGAGTGTATCTGTATATAAATACAAATTTCCAGTTCCTGCTTCTTTGTGAGGAACTAATTTGGCCTAATAGATGAAGTGTTTGAAATCTGAAAACAATGTTTTGATGGTCAGAGCAGCAAAAGGGGAAGGTGTTAAATATGGCTTATTAGCATTTTATGGAGAAAAAGAAATTCAGAATCCTCATGAGACCAATAGAGAGAGGGAAAAATACAGTACACATGTAAATTAACAGCCAGCAATCCTCGTACCTAAGGAAATATCCGCAGGACATCTTAAATCATCTAGAATTTGGGTATACTCATTAACCCATGGGAGTTAACCATCTGGCAAGTAGAATACAATGCCCTAACTAGTGTTGTTGTGTTGTTGTTTTATAAATCAGGCTGGATCCAACTGTACTGCTTGCCTAATGGAAAGTATATTGTCATTAACACGATGTCCATTGCCAGATCAAGATGCATAAAAATTATATGTAACACAAACAAAGAAGTCATCCTAAAAGCAGTATTAGTGTCCATAGCTTTGATTGAAGATGTGATACAATAACTCTGTGTTTAAATACACTCCTGTGAAGATTTCCCCTTCTAAAAAGTAATGACAGCATTTATCAGCACATATGCACAGATTTATATCTGATGTCAAATACTGCAAATATAAAACAAATGCAAATGAAAGCCATACAATGCCTTCTCTCTGTAGATTATTTTTTGACTAAAAATAAATCTGAAATGTAAATGCACTTAAATTAACTCAACCCATTTAAGTATTATACTGACATTGACACAGAAAGATGTATTTATTAAACTTTATTGTATTAAGAATCAATGTTATTATTTGGACATTAACAGACAGAAACAACAAACATTTTGCATTTATGTACGTGAGACATCAAGGCATCCTTTTAAACAAGATTTGCTGGCACTTCTGAGCAGCTGAAAACCAAGCTGGGAGTGCCCACTGTCTTTCTCCATGAGCTATGATGGACTTGGAGGAGGCCAACGTGGTAGGCAGGCCTGAGACCTACTTCAGTCAAGCAAGCAATACCTGAAATAATGTTCCATTGTTTAAAAATGCCTTTTCAAAGAATTCAGAGAATTCAGGTATAATTTGAGTTTGTGTGTGCATGTATATATGGGTGTGATTAAAGACACAGCAGAGCGAGACAACCCTAAAGAGAAAGAAAGTCCCCCACACCTCGCTGTCTCCTTCTCTCCTGCTCCAGCAGTGGGGACT
>NW_008237244.1:5802947-5860842 GCF_000691975.1 Corvus brachyrhynchos
GAGCAGAATCTTCCCTAAGCACAAATGAACCTTGCTATGGCTTTGCTTGTTGTCATGCCTTGTCTCATACTGTGTTCCCTTGGTGCCACACAAGCATGGGATTAAATGAGCTTCTTGGCCCCCTGGCTCAGACTCTGAGAGAGGATGCAGATAAATCCAGATGGATGGACAAAAGAATATGTAAAAATAACGGGAAAGCATTTACCTGAATGATGCACTGTTAGCATAATACACCAATTGCTGGAAACAAAGGGAAAAGCTGAATACAGAAAGTGCTACTGTGAAAAATCAAGAACTTTGTCCCGTGGTGAGTATACGCAATAACTGCATGACTAGAATTTCATTTCTGACACTGTCTGTCGTCTTGATTGGATTAAATTTATTTTTAAAGACTTATCCAATTTTCCCTTTCCCCATTTCCTTTCCCTTGTGATGTTGCCACTCTACTAATAGCCTCCCTAGTGAGATCCTAGGGCAAGAAGTGAAGAAAAGTATTGAGCCAGATCCTCATTGGTATAAATTAATATAATTCCAACTGACCTCATGTTATTCCACTAGAGTATCCCAGTGTATCTAATTATAAAGATAGGTTAACTTTAACTAAGCAGCAAATATATTACCCAAATTGGAATTTATCTAGGATGTGGTTTTGGATATTTAAGTTCTTAGTAAATCTACAGAGTGTCTTCTGTTAAAATTTATTTTCTAAAATAAAAATCCCACTTTATCAGCAAAGTAGCACATTCAATAGGAATATCTATTGGAGAACAATTCAAGGACACATGCTTACTATTAATTGAGGTAATAATTGATGTACCTTGGAAAATCCTGAAAACTTTCTGTTCAAGCATTGCTGTAGCATTCCCTAACCTACACCATTAATGCAGAGACTGCAGGCTCCTCACAAACTGATTAAAAGCAAACAAGTGCAAACTGTCTGATTTAGTGAAGTGTGACTTTTCATACCATACAACTTACTTGTTATAAAGCTATGGGCTTGCTAATAGGATCATCACTCCAAACAGCACTTACTAGAAATCTCACTTTCCATATGTCAAAGCTGCAGCGACTTTATCTCGCAAAGAACTCACTTACATACTTTACTTGTTTCGTAAATGTAGTTTTATGGACCCTCTTTAGTATCTGACACTAAGATCTCCAAACTTGAAACACTCAGATGAAGTACATTAGAGTTCATTTTTCAGAAGTATTTATCATAAGCTATTAGGAGGAGAATTAAAATTGCTAGTAGAGTTGACTGAGCTTTTAAGATTTGTCACTAATCTATTTGTGTAAAGAAGGATCTTGTAATATTCCCTGCCTGCACAAATATCAGTCTCCTGTTCTTATTTTAATCTGTAAAACATATGATTGAGAAGACAAATAGAAGCTGTAAAATGAGAAATCACTTTTCCAGTGAGTCTGTAAAATTAAAATTGTTACAACATAAAACTCTTCTTGGAAAAATAGGTCCTAGGATTTAAATATCCTAAAATATCAAGTGCATTCTTCCTTGCACAAAATGAAAGGTCTAAGGTTTCCCTCAGTCTTCAGATGTATCAAAGTCCTCATCTGATTCCCAAAGTACTAAAAACTGGATACTTTGGGGTGCCATCACTCTTCTTGCACTACTGCATAACTGTTTGTGGTTGAACTGACATGCCTTCCTATGAAGAGAAGATAATACACCTACTCATCTCAGCACTGAGAAGGCAATGTTCCTACCAGCTGTGGTTCCCAGAGCAAACACTGAGCTCAGAAGCAAAAAATTGCAGAATCAGTTTGGTTGGAAAAGACCTCTGAGATTGTAGAGTCCAACCTTTGACTGATCTCCACTTTGCCAACTAAACCATGGCACTAAGTGCCACATCTAGTCATTCCTTGAACCCCTCCGGGGATGGTGACTCCACCACCTCCCTGGACAATCCATTCCAATATTTCACAACCCTTTCCACGAAGAAATTCCTCCTAATGTCCAACACGAATCTCCCCTGGAGCAGCTTGAGTCCTGTCATCTTCACTCGTGTTGCCTGGGAGAAGAAGCAGAGCCCCATCTTGCTACATCCTCCTTTCAGGTAGTTAGTTGTAGAGAGTAATAAGGTTTCCCCCAAGCCTCCTTTTCTCCAGCTCAAACCACTGCAGGCTCTGATAAATGCAAGAGAGTGTTCCCCAGTTGGGAATGCAGTGCTCAGCGCAGCTAATTGTGAAAATCAACACTCTGGTCAAGATCATCACTTCTTAGCTCACGTGATATCGGCTAAGCTCAACAGCCTTTTTTACAGGTTTGTTATCGTCATGGATGAATAAGATCAGTTTACAGGAGATGTCGTTTCTGTAATCTGTACAATTAAGTGTGTGCACCAGGAGTGGCAGAAATGAATGCACCTGAATCCCTCACGGAAAAGAGCATGACAAGTAAATGTATGAAGAAGGCTAAGAAAAAGGTTTTATAGAAATCTTCTTTAAACCCACCAGGGCCAAGAACTTTCCCTTGGGGTAGATTTTAAATTAGTTCATCTTTTCTCTTTTTCTCTCATAACTGCAGGGAGATTCAAGAAACCTTCCATCTCCCATGCAGATTACAGAGAGAAGTTGAAAGAATAGAGGAATATCTGTTCATCTGTGCATGATGCCAGGCTCTAATTTTTTATATAACTGTTCATAGCATTTCTGAACTATTAAACTTAATAAGGTCTCATGGGTCTGTATGTGTGTGAATGTTTTGCCCCACGGAGCTCCTCTAACTGCTGTTATGACCGGGGACATATAGTGAGAAATCAGCAACCAACACATAATCTCATTTTATCCCAGCTATTGGTACAGACACTACCTAGTAAAAGTGATGGGTATCTGAATTTTATAGATTATGAGTGAGTTTGCAATGGTCTGTAAAGTGACTGCTTGAGGCAAAGTGCCTTCTTGAGGCAAAGAGAGGGGTTGGCTAAGTCTGTTACCTGTTTTCTTAATCTTCTAACTTTGCTCTCAAGATCAATCAGTTGTATTAGCTCTCATTCCTCCAAGGAATGGCAGAAAGATAAAGCCCCAGATCTTTTCAGAAGATTGCCAAAAGCTGAGACAAGAGAAGAGAGAAAATTCTTGGAACATGCTAGTTTCCACATACAATGGATATGAAATTCAATGTACTGAACAGATACTTGATCTTTAGTTTCTAACTTTCTCTGTTAAAATCTAGCTCTAAAGGTTATAAAAAGACAAGATCTACAAAAGCCTGTGTATTTACTTAACAAAATATAATACAAATACTACTAAATCCAGCAAGAATTATGGCAGAGCTATCTGGTAATTTTTTTGTATCAATGCTTTTCCAGCATAAAATAAAATATTCACAGGAATGTTTCCTAAAAAAATTTCAGTTCTACCAAAACATTTCAGTTTTTCTACTTAGAAAAAGCAAACTCTTTCACTGCAGATTGAATCAACCTATATCAAAACACCTGCTTCTGAGCACAACCAGACATTTCATTTGAGATTGGTTCAATATCAATTTTCAGCCTTTCTTTCTTTCCTGTTAAAGCAGCAGACTGCTGCTGTTTTCCTTTTAGGCCAAATATTTGTTTGATTATAAGAAGCACAAACTCCATTCTACCAGAGACAATGTGTTTAATTCCAAATAAAATAAATGTCTGCTAATTGTTTAGCATGTTTTGTTGAATGAACATAGAAGTTTAGTCTGTTCAGTCACATCAGGTTGAGACAAAACTGGACAAGATGCCAGGGGGCAAACCTCCAGCAGGAAAATACCTGTTTTTTTCAGATACCCTTGAGTAAAAGGGTGGTCTTAAGTCTCTGATAAGAAAGTAGCTACTCTGTTCTTTTGGAGGGTTCAAAAGATAATGTGATAGGAGTTTAATTCAAACTGGAAGTTAATACCTGTGAAATCTCAGCTTCAGTTGCACCTGAACATGGGAGACATTAATGTCTGTTACATCATTGCTGCAATCCTCATGTACAGCCAAATCCATCTGCTCCAGCCACCTTCAGATTTCCCATCAACACTAACTGCTGCTATGCTTTCCAACATAAGTCCAGCCAACTCTCCAAGTTCCCTTATTTCCCTTTTTTTGGCTCCATCCTGTTTATGTATTCATTTAGATACACCTAGACCATACCTACTCTGAAGCATGTAGTTCTCTTATTAGTTTGCACTCTGTGAAGAACAACATAACCTTGTTCCTTCAATAGTCCTCTGGGAGTTATGTAAAATTCACAGATTTGAAAATGTATCAAGATGCTCCCAGATCTTTGTACATTTGTAAAAAGTATGTTTGCATAAATTATGAGAAGACTACTTTTCATCAGCCCCATAATTTCACATATGAAATCCAAATTAGAGAGTAATCTCTAACTGTCTCCAATGCCAAAATATTTTGAAGTATCATTTCCCACTTTTTTCCTCTCTGTTCAAGAGGGGTTCCTACTTTTTAGTCATCAGATCCACCTACACACTTGCCAATCAAGTATTAGATCTCTTAATTTAATTTTCTGAAGAAATTAAAACTCTCCTTCCCATTGAAATAACTGTTCAACATCTGAACTTGATCCAATTTCAGAGAAAATTCAAGCTGATTTATGCATTTCAGTGATGGGAGCATTTATGCCTATCTTCATGGTTTATGAACTGACTTTCATAACAACCCGAACAGTAACTGCCTTCCAGGACAGGCTCCGCTGAAAAGCAAAAGCAAATCAAGAATTCCTTGTGACTGAAACTCCACTCTACTTAAGGGGTTTTAGTTAATTTACTGAAAAAATACATAAAATATAGCAGTCCACAATCTTCATTCAGGCTTCAATGAGAAAGATCCACCATGGATTTTATTTTCTTACAGATATATATTTGAACTCATTTTAACATGACTCAACAAAGATGACTTATTTTTCTTTTAATCCAATCAACCTTTTACTCCGCCAACAAAAATACCAGCTGAGAGAGAACATCTGTGTATGTCTCAGTTGCAGTTTGATATATACTTTATTGATTCACTTCTTCCCTGTAGCTAACAAATACATTGCCAATTTCCCTAAAAAACAGTTTGATCATATCGAGCAAGCTTTATTTCCATTGTCATAAGATTGGAAATGGAATATTCCTGCAATACCTGTTTTCAGGGGTGGAGCCATAGGTATTCTTATAAATGAGAATTACTTCACTCTTTTCAAAGACATTGATTGGTTTTGAAAGACTCAAATGCAAAATGCTTGGAATGAATCATTAGCCCAGGGCTGTGTATGCATGTTTTAATTACAATCAACCCTGAATAAAGCAAATAGTCTCAAATATTTAAGATGTTGTAAAAAATAGTC
The DNA here is from genome assembly GCF_000691975.1 of Corvus brachyrhynchos. Classification (NCBI taxonomy): domain Eukaryota; kingdom Metazoa; phylum Chordata; class Aves; order Passeriformes; family Corvidae; genus Corvus; species Corvus brachyrhynchos. The sequence continues at coordinate 5,808,273 of NW_008237244.1, forward strand.
AGGATTTCACTCCTACAAGTGATTTCTATTTAGAGAAGGAATCCAAAACTGGCTGAATCGAGATCCTACTTTCTTTCCCAGCCTGAAGAGCACACCATTCAAAACACTGATGGAAGCACAACTTGAGCCCAAGCTTCTTGGGCAATTAATTCTTTGTATAATTTTATTAACCTCATTTCAAGGTACTTGAAACTGACACTTTGTCTGCACAGAATATGAACCGTCGTGTCTTATACCAAGAGTGAATTAGTGACACTACAGTCTGGGTACTGTCCTCATTTTCCAGTATCACCATAGGTAACTAACCAAATGGAAGTCAAGAGCAGTGGCAGTAAAACACATAATAAAGTAAAATCAGCATGTTTCTGCAAAGTCAGGTGTTTGATCTGCATTATTTCTTTAAAAATAAATAAATAAAAGGAAAGTGTTAATATATCTATCAAACCTGACTGTCACCTAGTGATTGCTGAATCATTCTGTCTCCATTCTAATCCACAGACACCAGGGAAGAGGAAAAAGAACAACCCCCCACTCATTCCTCTTACAAAGGCAAATTAGCCAGATTGAAGTCAGCCGCTGAAGGAGAGGGAATATGCTTTTGCCATGTCTTCCTTGCTCCTAGGTATGGGTCCTGGCAAAGATCACATCAACAAGATCGGTCCTTCCTGGGGTGCTGGATTTTTGAGTGCTAACACAGAGGAGTTGGTAGAAGGAGGGCAGTGGTCACATATGCCTAACTAGCTAGCAGGAGGAAGCATATGGCCACCATTTGTTCCACCAACAGTGGTGTGCACACACCGCAAGCCCACAGAAGGAATGCTATTTCGCTCAGCCAGACTTCCTCGCGGCTCTTCCAAGACACCCGCTTCTGCACGCTTCCCAGGAAACAAAGCATAAGCTGGCCAAAACACTCCTCAGAAGAAAGGTTTCTTAACAATGCTAAAGCCTTCCTCTCTTGTCCTTTACTAAGTCAAGTAAATGCTTTGTGCTGCATCGCACAGATGGCTCGATGCTGCATGTGCACAAGTACAGCTGTTAGGTTTGGGTTGGGTTACATGGAGCTGGCAACTCTGCTTTTCAGTTGATATCTATGAAATTAACCAGCAGGCGGATTTTTAGGGAAAGGAGAGGAATTGCTGTGCAATATTTTAAAAATAAGATAGATACTCACATCTTTGGCTCTGGATATTAAACAATGATCTACCCCTCTAACAGTGCTTGCAGCAAAGACCCTATTTTTTCTCTTTGGTTTATTCTCCTGACTCTGTCACTCACACACTGCAACTGGGTGTCAGATTGTTTAGTCTAGTATTGAGACAGCACAAGTGCTCTCATGTAGAGGCTTTATTTCTGGTTGGCTGTAGATCAGCTGGTCTTTTTAGGAGTTATGTGAATGAGATTGGGCTGGAAAGCACGCAAAGGTCTGCAGAAATTGGGCCATTCTGGCTGGTGTCTGCCTTTATGTCAACTAACCCAGAGAGGTATTTGCATCCTGCCCCAAATCTTCATGTCTGCACACCAGGGTTTGTCACCCCAGCCTAGCACTGATTTCATCTCAAGCAATACAGGCACCTGGAGCTGCAAGTGAGACTGTCTTGCGTGAATGAACTGTGAATATCAGGGAGAGTATATACTAAGCCACTTGAGTGCCATTAGTCCTTCATTGCCATCCCCACAGAACCGCTTCATGACAAGAGGATCAAGTTCTCCCCACCCAACTGAGAAAGAAACAGAAAGCTGTTCAGCACTTCTGAGCCCCCAAAATTTAAGGCACATGCCTTCAGATGTTGTAATGTGGCAGTTGCTCTGTATGTCAGATACCGAATTTGCAATGTGTCTGCTCTCACGTGGCCTTGACGACCAGTGGTCAGGATTCACATTAACTCTGTAGTGAAAGAATAGGTCTATTAGAACATTTTATCCCACTGATATTTAAGCACTACGTTTCACTACAGCAACTTTGTAACTGATCACAATAGCTTTTTCTAAGTATTGATGTTTTAAATTACCTTTATCATTGCATTTGAACAAACCTATTTTCCCTTTGTACCTGTACACTGATTTAATTGAAATTAGATACTTTTTACTACATTATTTGGTTATCTATTAACTTGATGTAGTTAACAGATTCTTTATAGGATCTCCTGCATTCGTGATCCTCACCCCGATAATTCATGTAAGGTCATTACCTGCTTCTAGTAACTGGCAAGATGTTACTTGGGTAAAATTACTTCACACAAGTCTATGCTCAGAAAAAGCAGCATTGAAACAGTTAATTCAAACATAAATATGGCCAAGGTTACAGTAACACTTCTGAACTTTAGAATATCATTCCCAAATCTCAGTAAAAAGAAAAAACTGAAGGAGCATACCCGCAGGGCTGAACGTCAGTAAGCAGACATAGAGAGAAGATTGGCATCTACAGAATATAAAACAAGATTTAGTACATAAGGTGAAAGAGGTATCCAAGGTTCTCAGGGGACAGACTATTTCAGTCTTTTGAAATAAGTGGTTTAAGTCTTCAGCTCAGCTCCCTTTGTAATATAAAGCCTATGTGTCCTCTTTGAGTTAGACCATGCAGTATTACAATTCAAGTACCTCCACTTCATATGGCTTTGTCACTGTACCTGAACATAGTTATAATTTTATATTTCTTGTATGCTTCTACTTTTAGAACAAAAATATTTTAAATTGTGCATATTTTAATGGTGTAATTGAAATTATATAATCATGGGGACAATCAATAGATAAATAAGAAGTAAAGGAATATAATTTAAAATCATAATTGAAATAAATCCTTTAGTTTGACAGATAGCAATGAATTCACAGGAATTGCTTCCTCCTTGCCTGTACCTTGGATATGCATCATCACACAAAGCTGTATGGCCCTGCCTTTCTGACTTGACTTTGCAGAGGCAAAAGTGCAAAGTGACTGCTCCCTACTAACACTGGAAAAAAAAGTCATTGGCTTTGGCTGGAATTGGTCCATATCTTTGCTATCATTATTGCAATGGTGACTCAGCCAAAATCACTGTGTAGAAGGCAAAAAATATGTGCTTAGTTGGATTCACGACTATTATATTTTAGGTTTTTAGTGACTTAGCACCTCATTCAGGGGTTGGAAGTTTTAGATTTGATGTATAAGTGAAAATTCTATATTTTCTTGTATCTTAAAAGGGAAAAAAATAATAAAGTGGACAATGCAATTTGCAAGAACTGTACTTTTTACCAGATTATTTAAGAAGGCCAGAAAAAGCACTGTTTCTATGTTCTTGAAGAAATAAAGGAAAATACATCTGAATCTCTACAGCAGTCATGATGTGCCATGCTGGTATGCTGAAAGTCAAGCATTACACACTGCCTTAGAAACCCAGCCACCGTGAGGATCAAACTGGGTCCTGAATCAATAAAGATGACAGGACTGTTCATAGGATGAGTGAGTTCAGGATGACACCCTTCCAGTAGAGAGTGAAGAGGAGACATTTGTTTTAGCTGACAGGAAGCCCCAATTAAAAAATCTTCTGTCTTTCTTACAGCTAGCTGTGGGAAGTCATTAGTCATTGCAGGCTTTAAATCTGACAGTCAGACAGTACGAGCTTCATACAGGAGCAGGTAACAGGGTGAACTAGTAAATATAGTGGAAGTATATGTACCTTTGGCATCCATATGAAACCCAGCATGGATACAAAAAGAGCAGCAATTATCAGTGGCACCAAGATCAAAGGAAATATATGCTGTCGGTGAAATCCCTGTTATCCCCAGACATGACCATAAAGGACACTGATGGATGGCTGTTTACCTCTACATGTTAACCTTTCTGGGGACAGGTTGCTTTCAAATCTTGTGTAGGTTACTCACAGTAACTGATGTGAAGGGTAGCTCTTGACACAAATTGTCAAACCACCATAGTTTCCAGCAAAATGGATAATGATGAATTACATCTATCACAAATTCAAAGGTATGACAATATTTTTGATAACATGTGTCTAAGCTCTCTCAGTTTTGCTGAATTATCCCATCCATCTGAACCATGCTGGATGTCTGGTAGCCAACTCAGAGGCATCACAACCATGTCTGAAGTCTTTGTGTATTTTGCATTGGAGGTGCTTCATGTACTGAGGAAGAAAAAAACTGTCAGTCCTCGAGCAGGCTTCAGGGATATGGAGAAAAGAGGGCTGGGCTTTGGTTTTATTTACAAGCTGAGGAAAAGAGCATTGCTGAGGGAATCCTTGATACTTTTCCAGAAATTTTAATCTAAACATATGAAATGGGATATTTTGCTGCAATGTCTCTGACATACAGAAGTTGAAAGCAGAATGAAAGCAAGCAGAAGGCTATGCTCTGCTGTGATCCAAGCAAGTGACATCACAGTTGTACCTGTTACACAGAAGGAAAGCTACCCTACTGACTTTTGAGTCTGAGGGTCATTCTGTGACAAGAAAAGGAAAAGAAGAAGCTGGCTTTTTTCTCGGCATAGTAGCAACTCATTTCTGCTGCCTGTCTTGAATTTAGACAGCAGTTTGCGTCCCAAAAGTACCTCAGAGACACTCCTTAGCTAGGCATTCTTATTTTCAGTATGTTTCCTCCTCCATTTCCTCCACTTGCTGCAAAAATATTCCTGTATACAGTCTGTTTCTGTGGGGATTTAGCTATAGCTATAGAAATTATTTATCTAGTGCTATAGTTTTAGTCTACAGTAGTATATATATGGCTTATAAACTCAGGATATTTTAAAAGTAAAATGTAGAGAGTTTATTTTACTACAGACTTTTTCAAATACTCCCTTTCTCATGACAGTACAATTTTTATGGAAATAAATGTGACAATATAAGTGTATTTTCTAATAACTGAGAATCAAACAAAAGGAGCTGATTCTGAAGATATTGAGACACTGTTTTCACAGCATTAACCAAGAAAGAATTTCAATTAAAGCAAAAGTAAAATCATAAATTATTTAAATGGTGTCTAAATGAAATGTTGTTTTTCCCATTTTATCACATAGTGCTGATGGTTCCCTAGGGTCAGTAAGTCCCTTTCTAGCTCAAATTCCCTGCATGCAGGTATCTGGTAAAGGTTCACCAAGATGTGCCCCATTCCTTTATCCAGGGTTGAAAGTCACCAAAGAGATTTTTGTAATAGAGGAAACAGAACTGCCACAAGAAAACCCTGTCTGTGACAGTGACTCTCTGGGGGAGTACTGTAAAGTCAAATGGACATTCAGTGTGATGTCTTTAACTGTTTTTTTGCACAAGACACAGGCTGAAATCCTTTCTGATATATTACTTTCTTCTGTAACACACATCTATTTATTTCAAAGACTTTTGTGAGGGTTCAGTGGCATTTTTCCTTCTACTTACGCAGCAGTGTGTCAGATGTGTTAAGAATGATCAGAGAAGAAGGTATAAGCAGTGAAAAATACCCTGAACAAATGAATTCAATGTATAAATGAACAGAAATAGGATTCAGATTGCATAAATTGTTGTGATTAGTTATTAAGTTCCAATTAACGTTGAGATCCTCTTGACAATACTTAAAAGTCAGAAAAGGCACGATTCTTTTGTCTTTAATTTTTAGAAGATTACAACAAATAAAACAATAACTAACTGCCTTGGACATACAATTACTGCATCTTCCTGACTTAGCAGGTTTTGCAAGCCTGGGTACCTGACTCTACTGGGAGCTCACAGCAGATGTGACATCAGACCTGGAGTGTGAGCATCATTACATGGGCTCAGCACATATATGGGACCTTCAAAGCACTTTCCAGACTTGACAACTCATTTCTGAGTCATAATTACCCAGCTGCTATTTTAAGCATTGTGGCACTATAAAGTTTTGAAAGGATAAAAAAAAAGAAAAAAAAAAAGAAAAAAGGAAAAAAAAAGAGGCAAATCTAGTGTTCTATGAGCTAGTTGTATAAGAGACAGTGAAATTCAGCTTCAGAGAGAGAAGGTGACAGACTGACAAAGCCAGCAGGAGAAGTAAAAAACTGCATACTGAGGTGTACACGATGAAAGAGAAAAGTGGTAGGTCGGAAGTCCCAGAGTTGGTGAGGCTCTAAAGGCTGGGTAGATTTTCTCTGACGTCTATTTGACAAGAAAGCCAAATAATGCTTTGTTTTCTGTCTCAATTAGGCAAGAAATGCACAGTCACATATCTGATGTGCATACTGTATTTTATACATATTTCACATGGACTAAGCGCTGGCAGGTCAGCAGTGTTTAATGTCTTTGGGTGTTTAAGTTGCTTTTCTTTTACAAACTCACAACTTGAAGGGCAAGTTTGACCTTGTACATGCATAAAGCCAAGTCTGTGCTTAAGTTTTTATGGATTTGGAAATCTTTATTATTTAAAAAGCAGAAGTCTCATAGACAAGTAAATTCACTTTGCATTCTCCACATATTTTAATGCAGAAATATTGTAGAATTGAACCTTCAAAAATACTCTCAGACTTGGAGGAAATATTTTCTGTCTAGATCAATGTTGACCTAACAGCTTTATTAATTTATCAAGAGAAGAGCTATAACTCTATTGTAACTTGCCTGACAATAAATACTATGGTAATTTCCAAGGACAAATTTTTTTTGTTGATAATGAAATACTAAATTTTTAGTCACTTCTCCCTCTGGATTAAATAAATACTATTAGATTTTTCAGTTGTGTACAGTAAATATGGATTTCAAGACTTGTTTGTCTGCATTTCTTAAAACATTTATGAACTTTGAACAGATGAATTTGTTTTAAGCATATTTTTTCATTTGAACACTTTTCCCTCTGGTTTTTAATATGGAATTCCGTTCATCACATATTGAATAAAGCAACTTTTACTTTATTTAATGCCTTGACCCAAATCACATTGTCTCCATAAATATTTTACAGTCTGTGTGCAACAAAAGCATGATTACTAAACTCAGGTCTGCACTTGTAGGTAACATACTCTAAAAAAACCCCAATAATTTTCTCTTCTCCTGATTTTAGCAGAGAATTGGTGTTACTAACTGTCCAAACTGATTAGAAGGGATTGCATGTGCATATATATGTATATACACACACATACATATACACATATATGGCAGTCTATGTATCTCAGTATGTATAAATGTATGCCTGTGAGTGTATACATATATATTTTAACACTTAGTCTACAGGGATAGGCTGTTGGAAATGCGTAGCAGGTTCTTTTGCCAAGTTTCTGTCTATATTAAATCCATACATACACAAAGCAGAAAATATTACTCATTGTATGTCTCTCCAGTAGATTTTTAGTGAGTCTGGAAATGAATTTCCAGACTTGAATCACGGCTGCAAGTACAGCTGCATGTCTGGCAGAGGCAGAGTCTTTGCTGGTGGTTGAATTGAATGGGCAGATGTAGCTTAAAAGCTACTTTAGAATTTGAAGAAATTATCTTCCTTTTTTTATTTGTCCTGAATTTTGCTAAGCAAGCACAATAATGCCAGATGGATGTTCAGAAAGAAGTAAACTGAACAGCAAGGAGCAAAATGGGAGAAGCGGTGAATCTCGGCCTGTTATCCCAGGGATGACAAGAGGTGGAGAGTTTTACTGGCACGGGTCTCAGGTCATCATTCGGATGCATTCAAGCTTCCACTTTTCAGAGTTATGACTGACTGAATTAAGTGATATAACAGACTTTTTCTCATTCTGAATACAATGAATAAGATTAGAACAAAGCTGGGCAGTGTACATGCAAATCCAAATTTGATTTCCTTTACTAAGCATTTCATTTTGGATTATAAAGGCACAAAAGAAGGCAGTTCAAAAAAAAAAACAAGCTGAAAAAGGGATCATTTCAGCTTAATCCTGCTGTCAGTCATGAGAGGTGGAGCATCATGGTTCAGGGCTCAGCCTTCCACCACAAGACCTGCCTTCACAACTCAGTCCTCTCTGGTTTTCCCTAATTAAAAAAAAATTATTTACTGCAAGCCATGGATGTCAGTGACAGACATTTTTTTGTACCCATGAAAAGTACATCCAACAATTGATTTTTAATCTGAGTGCTTATTATTCCTGACTCTCTTCTAACAACCCAACTTTGGGAAATTGGCTTCACCAACTCAGAGTTATACCACTTCCCACAAGCCCATGTGGAAATGGCAACTTGGTGTAAAGCCATTTTGATATAAAACTATATATTGACATTTTAGTCTAGCTACAAACCTGGCTTGGTCAGACATTCTCTGAAGCCAATAGAAGCCAATAGAAGTTTTCAATTGACATATTTGAGGTAAAATCAGGACAGAGCTGAACCTGGAGAGTTTGTTAAGGACTCTTATTTTGACTTTTAATCTTCCTGCTATTTGCCACCAAAAGTACACAGGTGCTTGCCCAAATGTGGCCTTAAGGCAGCCTGGAAGTGTTCCTGATGGGAGTTACTTCTCTGAAACTGCTGTGGCTGTCTTCTTCGGTGCTACACAGGTAACTTCTTGAGTCTATAAGGAATTGTGCTGTCCATTTACCAGGGTTAAATGCAGGTATCAGAGGCCTCTATAGTGAGTTTGGCATTTGGTTGGGGATTTTTTTGGTCTGTTTTTTTCTATAATAATAAATTATTATTACTAAAAATTATCATTAAAAATTAATTTCATTACTAAGCGTTAATACCTAACTAAAAGCAAAACAACAAAATAGAGGACAAAAAAAGCCGTAAGCCACATTTAATCCCATTATACACAGTAGCACTAATGCTAATGTTTTCTCATGAATCCAGACTTCTCTCTACTCTTCTTGCTGTGTTCCAGATCCCAACAGCAGGAAGCCTTCATCTGCTTCTAACAAAAGGTAAAAAGCCCTCTTCCCTCACCAGACAGCACTGGACAAACTGTCCACCACAGGTTTTCTGGAGGGGGAAGACATGTAATCTCTCCTTCTTCACTTCCCTGCCTCAGCCACTTCTAGTAATGGGGCAAGCCAAATCTCTTTTCACAACCTAAGCCTCACAGGAAAACATCACAAGGGAAAAACCACGCAGAGAAAATATTTCAAAAAGTATTCAGCTACCTCAGATAAATAAAACTACTTCTGTGATTGATGTGAGCTGAATAATCAGGCTGCTTACAGCAATGCATCTCATAGTCATCTCTGTCAATAAAACCAAAGTGAATGTGAATAGTAAACTGCAGATCGGCTGCAGTAAGCATTTCCCAAACAGTGAGTAAAACCACTTAATTCCCTTGCAAAACTTGAAAACCTTCCTTTGAGTTAACTTCTACAGTTATTGAAATAAACAAAATTGAATTTAAGCTAATTAGATAAAGGTGGCTTAAAACACTAAGATATCCTAAAATGAGGATAATATTGTAATGCAGTACAGAGTATAATGAGAATTATTACATTGGACACTGCACAACAATTACATGGTATGTACCATGGTTTAAATATAAAAAGAGTGGTGTGTCTGGATGTTATTCCTAAGATTTTAGCAATTTGTAGTCATTCCGGTTCCACTTTAAAACATGATTAAAATTTTGTAGTGAACTTGGGTGAAAAACACGTTATTCTTAGTTGCTTGTCTGCAAAGCTCTGTCATATAAAAGGCAACTATTATTAATTGAGGTGGTATGATTAAGGAAGATGGGGGGAGGAAGGAGTCCCTACAAATGGGTCTCATGTTTGCACATGGTTTGTTTATCTTCTCTCGCCTCCACTTTGAGCTGTGGAGTTGGAGGGGGGGCTGGCAGCTGGCAGCTCATCATTACAGGCACACACTGTCCCATCTGCACCACTTATGCTGGTGAGGTCGCATGGGGTTTTACCCAAACAGGCTCTCAGGGGTACAATAACATACCTCTTGATTCGGCTGTGAAGTTATACTTATTATTAATAGACAAGATAAGAGGCTGGGGCTCTATTCATCCACTTTAGTGCTAATTATTCAGTTTGATCTGAGCCGATTATGATACTGATAGATAACCACACCACATTTACAGCTATAGCAAGCACTGGCCAAGAACTTTGGCTCATGCTGCTGTTTGGTTTATCTGATAGGAAGGGAGGAGAAAAAAAGAAGCTGCTCTGGTTGATTAGCAATGTGTTGCATGGGACCATTTATAATGAAGCATATCATTTAAATTTTCCTTTACAAATGAGTCCAACTCTCTTTGCAGGCTGCAGGCTCTGTTAATTGTCACAAACATTGCTTCCTTTTTTTTTTAAACATTATTAGCTCTTTGGCAGGATCTCCATTGTTGACTAAAAACTTGGCATGATCAGGGCTTGCTGAATAATTTAGGTTGTTGGCAGCTGGAGTAGGAGAACACACACACATCTAGGCAGGCAGACGTGCTGCTTGAGCTCTTTATATAACAGCATTGTATACAAAGCAGAGTATAGTCAGAAATGACTTCTGGGTCTGTTTATAGGTAAACACTGATGCTAGTTTTACAGAAAAAAAATTGAGGGATACTTCAAACTGTATATCATATGTGAGACAGATGCACTGCTGATTGTTCAGATGACTCCCCTAATCTCTGACTTTCACAGAATATGATTACTGCAGATTCAGAGGAGCAGCACTTCAAGTATGTTTCTGTGCACTTTGGCACTTTGAGTCTTGCATATAAACACCACTGAACATAATAATGAATCTGCGAGCTTAGCCAGAAAGAGAACTCCTTACACTTTTCCTTCATGCATTAAATGTCTCCCAATTGTACTGTCAGTCACAGAGAAAATGTGCAGCCTGAGAGGTGCCCATTTTGGAATTACCTTTGTGCGCTGCATGAACTCCCACTTTTATCAAAGGGCCTTAGAAGAGAAGTAAAATACATAAAACCTGCTGCCTGCACCTCAATGCAGGGCTCCCAAAGAATTAATGATGAGCACTGGGTAGGTTTTTCCAAAACAGTTGTCTCCCCCCAAAGTTCCTCCTATAAATTTTTTATAAGAGACGTGTCAACATGCACTTCTTGTCTCGTTCATGTACCTTTATGCTGTCACTATTGCGACACCTTATGAGAAGTTGTCTTGTTCATGTCAACGTTTGAGCAGTATTGAATGATCAGGAGGGAAATTGAAGAAAAATAAAACATGAGGGCCCAATTCTGAGTGTTTATTATCCTTTTGTTTCCTAAGACAAAGTATGCACTGCCTCCCTATTTTTCCAAGTTGCCGCTCTCTTCCCAGGAAAGTCTTTTCACTTCCATGGTCCTTACTCCTTAATTCCACTTTAAATCCTTCGAGGGCCTCTGCTTCCCAGGCTTTTTTCTTTCTGCCCTCAAGCCTTCGTCCCTAGAGAGGGAGGACTCCACTAGAAAATGTGTCATGGATTTCTGTGACAGCCACTTGACAGATATGATGGAACATAATGAGAAATGAATAATACACTCTCACAGCCGTCTTAACAGAGGGAGGGTAACTGAGTTCGGCTGGGGATGAACAGGCTCTCCTCCTCCCTCACAAGCATCTTAGTCTTGTAATCAGGACACAAGGTGGGAAAGGTGGCTGCAAGGACACAGTGTGCTCTCTTGACAATTTTCATGGTTATTAGCTAAGAAAGACCGAGCATTGTTAAACCTGGAATGTCTCCCAGTTATGCTGTTACACTTCTGCACTAAACAAGAAGGGGTATCAGGGTATTACCAAAGCACTATAACATAGACTCCATTTAGAGATGCACAGACCTACACGTTTCCCAGAAGAAGCACCAGATAACTGTCAGAGTGGTCTTCCTGCAACATGACAACCTCTGCATCATGTGTGAAGTGTTTCTGAATTGTACCTAGGATACGGCATTCCAGTTATTATTTACTGTATAGGTTTTACTACATAATAATAGCCAGGAGAAGTACATCTATAAATGTCCCATGCAGCGTGGAAGACTGCTGATGAACCCATCAATCATCATAAGGAATCTATTCTATGAGACTCTGTTACAATTACATACTTAAAAGATTATAAATAAATGAGTGTACCAATAACTTCCCTTTGTTTCCTAGAAAACTGCACAAACATCCAAATTATTTGTTAAGAAATTTCTAGGAATTTCTTCTGTTCCAATTAATTTTGGGTTTGCACAGGAAGTGCTTGTGTTTGCCACTGCATGTTAAGGCATATACCAGCAATACCTATGTGTGAGCATGCAGGAAAGCATGTGACAGCCCGATCCACGTTGACACTAACACCTGAACTTTAGGTATATGGAAAGTCTCAGTGACTTTAATCTGAATACTCACCCTGCCAAAGCTGAGCACATGCCAAAGTGCTTTGCTGTATTGAGACCATATTTAGCAGCTGGTTGTAGTTAGCTGTGTTGCAGCTTAGGAAGTCAGTGGGCTCAGCAGCTGATAGACTGTTAGCAACTGATAGCAACTGATAGACTCTCTGCACAAACAGTTTAGGGGTCTCCTTTCATGAGAACAAACTGAGGAAAAATTTCTTTCATAAGTTCAGAATTTTTGCAGGAAAAAACTGTGTGCCCACAGTTTGAATTTTCCGGCACATGACCCAATCAATTTGCAGTTAGAAATATCTGAGTTTTATTCCTCAAAATGTTTGGAAGTACTGATGTGCACAAGACTTGGACTGGAAGTTGAAAGATCAGGTCATCAGATATTGTTAAAAGTGTGCCCCACTATGTTTTATAACAAAACATAGCCTTAATATTTAAAAAAAAAAAAAGAATGATAAATACAAAATTCAAAAACTTTACTGGTAAAACTATGAATTTAGTTTTGTGCAAATTAATCTCCAGGAAAGATAAAAGAAAGAAAATCATGAAATGCCAATGACTGATGTACTTTCCTTGCTTCCTTTGTCACACTGAAAAGCATATTTCTTCTAACAGAACAGTGGCAGCTCTTATCTGTATAAGCACGAGAGCCTCTAGAGCATGAGAACCTTTTAATAAAGAAGTCTACTCTTTTGTTATAAATCATTCATTGGGCAAGAAGAGACTCTTACATTAGCAGTGTTACTTAGTTTGATGAATCTCATAATGTTAGAGTTTTAACAACAGACCCATAAAAAGGCTGCTGCTCGTACTTCAGCCCAAAGCACAGCAGTTATATACAAGCACATGGCTACAAAATGTCCAGGATGAAGAATTAAAAGGCTGGGATTGATTAGCATTTACAAGAAACTTAACAACCAAAGGCTCTGTAATCTGTATTGGAGTAACACAATGTTGGTCTGATTTTCTATTTTTTAATGAGTACTCAACTATGATCCTAGTGTCACTGTGACAGAGATGTTTGATGTTGGGGTGGCATAAACTGAAAGTATCATTGACTGTGTCTGATCTTTCATGTGTGTCTGCCACAGGAATGGTAAATAGAATTCCTGAAAATGAACTCTGAGGTGAATGCTGGGCAATAGAGGATCACTTCCTAGATAAATTTCACTGAGGTACAAATGAAAGACTTGTCTACACTACTGTGAAAATTTTATTGCCAAAAACATAGACAAGTTGCACAAGTAATTCTATTTGGTTTGGGTTTGGTCATTATTGGGGCTTTTTTGGCCTAATGACTATGTATATTTAGCCACTCCAGCATAAATATTCACATTTGACATCCACACAAAGTAGCTAAATACATATACATATATGCTAGTGGAGCAGACCTGGTCAAAAAAAAGTATATTCTTGCAGAATCTTTGACTTGACACCAAAAAGGTGAGGACAGATGCTTTAAATACACTATTTTACACAAAGACAAATAGAAAATTTCCTCTTGGCAAAAAAAGTATAATCACAAATGTCTTGAACATGTCCTTCAGGTCCATTCTGAGCCAAGCAACATAGGTACCAAATACATAACTCCTTTTTTTTAGTAAGTGTCAAACTGCAAGTGTTGCTATAAGTTTCACTGCTAATACTTTAATTAATGGACTAGAGAAAGACATTTGTTATTGTCCATAACAGACTCCAGGTTGTGAAGGTGAAGAATAAAGATAGACTTCACTGAAGAATAAGATTACATTCTCTCCCATCTATCAATCCCTAGGGGTCTAAAGTCCCATTAAGCTCCGCAGGTATCAGTCAGCATCATCAAGGAGACCTAGAGAGCTGTTCAGATAACCAGCCAGAAACTCAGCTGAGATGAAGTACCACTCCAGATTCTACTGATTCTACTGCACAGGAGGGATCTCCCCTGGCCATGATGGGAGACTGGACACCCTGTGGGAGCTCAGGGTCCACGTACCTAAGCCAGGCACCTTTAATGTCAATGGCTGAACACCATCTCCAGATTTAGCTGTTTAAAAATTGCCTGGGATGAATCATCCTTTGTCATCTTTTACCCAGTATTTAAGATGGGTACTGAAGCCACTGAAGTGCAGGGTCTTAAAGACTTCTCTGCTTCAAGCAAGAAATAGGAACATGAATGGCCACCTCAAATACACCAGGGGCTAATTATACACCTGGATTATAAAATGACAGAACAACTGTGCAGTATATAAATATATCGTTATTATTATACAATTTGGGGGCATAAGAAAGGGAATAACTTTGGATCCCACCCAGAGATGGATCTCATCTCTTCAGGCTTTTATTGTCTTGCACTCATACTCCTTAATAACACTTTGGAAATGCTGAAAACAAAATATATCAACATGACCAAACTTTTTCAACAGAAACTGTTTGCCAAGTCAGTGAGTAATTCTGGCACTGCTGAAGCAGCATTTTTAGTGAACAGAGCTTTCTCCTTCTCCAAAGCCACTTGTCTGTATTGTTGCTTCACTTCCTAATTTGCCATCTACCTCTGCTCTTTCTTTCTTACTTGAACTTCTTACTTGACATCAAAATTTACTGTTTAATTTCACAGTTTAAAGCAAGGCTAATTCCATATTAGTGCTAGACTATGTAGGAAAATTCTTACTCTTCTAAAACTGTTCTGCTTCAGACAAATGTCAGAGCCTGCAATCTTTTGCTACAGCATGGCACAATCATTTCACTCTCTTTAGCTCATCTAAATTGAACAGTTTACATAGTGAAACCTTTAGTACACAGGCCACAGCAGCACATCAGGAAACAACTGCAGATCTGGCCAACAAGTGGAATTCCCTGCTCACAGGAAAAGATTAGGGGCTGGTCTTGTTTGTGTATGAAGTTAAGGGCAGGAGAGGGGGTAACTACTATTTTATTGTGGTCTGGATTGGGCAGAAGCTTGAATATTTAGAAATTTTTAATAAACAGGGAATCACAGAGGTGTGAAGAATATGATGTGTAGTATATGCAGTAGTAGTTTCCAGAAGTGGTAATTAGGTCTAGAGCCAGAGCTGGGAACATATAATAGAGTTAAGGCTAATAAAAGACACTAGTAATTGCATCCAAACAGAAAAACAAAATAAAACAAAACAAAAAGACAGAAATAATTTCCCTGTTTTCATTATGCTGGATAGAGTCCAGTATTGCAAATCAGCAGGCTGATCTTGGAGGCTGGTCTGCAGCAGGAAAACTGCAAACTGTTTTCTTCATGCCCTGCTAAGGAAAAGAAAATAAATAAGGTCTTTCTAGCAGTTTGACGTCTACTTTTCGTTTGTTTGGGGGTTTTTACCTTTTATATCCCTTCATGAAGGACCTCAACACACTTAATTCAGCCTGAAGTTAATGTAAGAATGAGGATTCTGGGCAGCTCACAGGTTCAAGAACTAGTTAAACAAAACATGGTTTTGATATTCTTGCTCTGTCCCTTGGATAATAAATCTTAAATAGACAATGTGCCATGACACAAAAGTAAGCAATAACAAAGTCACACTACATCAGCACATACCACACAGTTAATACTGTTATTTAACTCACCCAACTCTAGAAACCATAGCTCTAGAAACTTTGGTTCAAAGTGAAGATAGAAGACACTCTTCCGGGTAACCAGCCTCCCTCACACCTGCCTGTTTTCTAGTAACAGCACCAACAAAGGCTGAGATAGCAATAGATCTTGTGCATAATCAATATGCCTGCTAAACATTGCTAAAATATTGGCAAAAATATGGCAACTGTCCAGTTGAAATTGGCAATCAGGAGTTTGGTTCATGTTGATCTCAGCTGTCACATCATTGAATTCTCTCTTGCCCCCATGTTATCAAACTGTAGTATCATTGTAGGACTTAAGTGTTCAGGAGCTGACAAGAGGTTCTACCAGCAATCTTAGGCGACTGTGGCCTGTATTTATCTGTGTACCAACTTTACCTAATGCAGACAATTGTAACTCAGATTTCAAGTTTTCTTGGTCATTAAGTAGGGGAAGATTCCCTGTATGTCAAAGTATCAGTCAAAATATGAACAATGCATTATTTTGGTAGTGTGGTATGAGCTGAAGATTGTATCAAGTATTTGGAAAATAACCAGTGTTTCTGTCAAATAAACATACAGTTGTCAGGGAGGCAATTCACGTATTAATAATGAGAATGATCACACCAAACACCCAGAGAAGAAAGTCTCCTTGTGCTTTAGTTTCTACTTCTTCTCTTCCTTTTATTCACTAGCTCCTCTTTGCCATCTCCTTCATGCCTCTCGCCATGATAGTTTTGCCATGTATGTAGCAGACCTTTCTTTAAAGAAAAGGCTGCAGTGACTCCAAGTGAACATGCTCTTTAGATTAATTGGGAAAGGAACAAAACTCATCCAATCCAGGTCTGGTGCTCCATTTTGTCCTGTCTTTGAAATGAAGGTTGTCTTTCCTCTCTGTTATTCTCCATGAGATACCAGACAGAGGAAGGGAGAATAAAGAAGTGAGTGGGGAGCGGGGGAGGACACCCCCTTCCCCTCATGTTCTGTGTGCAATGTTATTGTCTCGCTACTTTTAAAGCTCTCTCCCCTGTGTGCCTACATGCTTTAGTCTCCCCTCTCTTTACTCAGAACTAAATCAGTAGGCAACCTACAGCATATGCTGATGATGGGTAGTCTTTCAGCTGGTCCCGGGCACTGGTTTCAGAGCAGAGCAAACTGCTGGCAGCAAAATGCTTGAACTCCTGGGTTTTGAAGTTTCAGGTTCCCTATCAAAGCAACAGATATTAATCATCTGCTACGAGACTTTCAGCAGAAGGCATACAATTTTCCCAGTGGTATCTTCCTTTTAAAGGGAGTGTAAGAAAAGCAAAAAACCATTTCAAAAGATTTAGGATTGAAGAAAACAGCTAGATCCCAGTGGATAAAGAAAAACAGAAAAGTAAAAAGTTTTTCAAAGGCTTAAAAGCAAGCTATTCTTTAAGTCTTGCAAGATTCTTGTTTTATTTTATTAAAAGGTGTAAGTAGCCAGAGACCTAGAGCTCCACACATTTGGCATTTGTAGACATTTCTCCCATAGTTGTCATGTTTTATAAATCTTGATCCTTTCTTGTTATTACTGCTGATCATATCTTCATCTAGATAAAGTGGGTTTCAAGATATGAGACTAAAAATGCTATGGGTGGGAATAATTAAAAAAAATGTTGAGTGTGTGCTATTGTGGGAGACAGAGGAGTAGAAACTCCTGCAATTAAAGGAGGCTTTGATTTACAACCCTGGAAGAGACTAGGTCTGGCTTAATTGACAGAGATTTGTAGACTTTAAGCAAAAGGATTACAAACTTGTGTTCCTATCATTATAAGTAAAATTGTACACTGGGTGTTTTGGTGAAGGGTTTTAAAATATAATAGTGTGGTTTTATATAGTTTAAGTTAAGAATATAGATGGTATAAGAGAGACAACTGTGTGTACGTGACATGAGAAGTTATTGGTCAAGACACGGCTGCATTGCAGTGAGAAGTGCCACAGGTGATAGGTCATTAATCTAAAACAAAGTGTCATTTTAAGTATCTATTGGATTAGAAAGTTATAAATTACGATGTAACCCTAAATCTTGTGACTAGTCGCCATTACTCGAAGGTGTTGTAAAATCTCACACCTCGACTGATGCGTTTGTTATTTTAAACAATAAATTCGTGCAGTTGCGTAGTCCCATCCCTTAAAGTTATTTTCCTCCGACACGTGAAAGCGCGGGAAACAGACATGCTATGAACAGCAGAGACACTCTATTTAAAATTATTATTGAGCATAATTTGAAGAGATTGAGATATTGCTGCTGTTATGGAAATTGGTATCTCCTTTGGCAATTCTCATCATGATCTCTCCAATTCACATATATCCTTTAGCTAGATAGAAGATGCTGTATAATCCTTTAAACACCTTTCAGCTGATACAAGCACCACTTTTTGTACAAGTCAGAATACTGTCTTCAGGGGGCCAGTGGTATGTATTCACTGAAAAAAGCCTAATGAAATACAGCAACTTCCTTCCTTCATGGCAGAACACAATACTGGGTCAAGATAAAACATGGATCTGATTTATTGTCTTTCTCCATTCTACAACAAATCAAAATTAACTCTTGAAAGTCCATGGACTATTACTGATTGAAATATTTATAACTGTAATCAGTTCTGGACCAATTAAATTATTCAAAATTTAAACTATAGATGACATTTTTGCAAGAGTCAGAAAGAGATATCTCCGCTCTACAACATCTCTAGCAGAACTAATTAGAGCCAGATTTTTACTTGTTTGTCACGAATCTATTATTTGCTACAAATCTGCAGAAATAACTACAGTACATGAAAAATAGTGAGCCTTGTCTGTAGATTGGCTCAAAAAGATTTGAAAAATCTCTCTCCTGTGTAATTGCTCAGTTTTATCTTGGAACACCAGAAGGCATCAGGCTAATATCCCTGGTTTTATCACAGAAAAATTGCTATATTGTGAGTTTTATCAGTATGCTTTTTGAAGTACCCAGGTGTTACGGCGTTTTGCCCAATTTACCCACAATAGCACCAGAGCCAATTCCGGCTTTTTTCTTGTGTTATTAACTAAAGTCTTGGGTGTTTCAGTCTTTGGAAAGTTTTTGTTGCCTTTCTATGCCTTTCTGTGAATAATAACAGAGTCTTTCCACAACACTAACAATTTACAAACAAGATTCGTTTCTGACCATCTTTACAGCAAGACACCTTAGGAGAACTTCTATCAGTTAGTAGGCCATCAGCTAAATGCCTGGATCCAGACCTTTATGATTTTAAAGGAAAATATGGAAAACTTGGCTGAAGTGCCAAGGGTGTAAATGTCCTACATTGTGACTGCTTCAGTTTTAGTTCTTGGCTTTCAAGTGAAACAGGAAGTTGAAAATTCATGGAAGAATTTGCCATGTTCACAGAAAATGAGCATAGGGTGAAACGCAGCAAGCCACAGCAGTAAACATGTTCATTAAAGGAAAGTAAACCGTGAAAAGTTACTTAAAAGCAACGTTTAAACCTTTACAAATTCAATATGCATTGAGCGAGCAAGTGCACCAGGCCATAGAGTACTAATAAGCTTCTGATTCTCCTGCCTAAGCCTGAGTCACTCTGGCCTTTTGCATTTGAATGCATCATGTTTATGATGCTGCTGTAAACCTTGGACCTCAATTACTACAGGATAACAGGTTTTTATTGCATTACCCTTTCCAGACCTGAGAGCTTGGATTTCCCTGCACTTAGGCACCGAGACACGGCTGGGAGATGGTCTGCATAACCAATTACTAGATCACTTCTGAAAATATATATTCTGCACCACAAAGGCCTAAAAATGAACCATCAGCTCCAGCTACCTGCTGATGCCACTTGAGAGGAGAGAAAGAGGAAGAGAAAAAAGATTTGGCTACCTCTCTATAATTGCATAAACAATGCATCATTCACTTGACAAACTATATTAATAGCACCCTAGAGGACATGCTCTGAACATGCAAAATGCTGCAAAGCACTTGTATTTTATGGCAAATCTTTTTAATTTTTCAGTTAAAATGATAATAAATATTGATTTTCCATGTACCATTACTGTATCTAGAACACTTCCTGGCAGTGTCTGTGAAATTTAAGTCATTTGGTTTGAGTTTTTAGGCATCAGCTGTATCACATCAAAACAGAGAGGTTGCTTTCCCAGAATCCTGGCTTGTGTGCTGTATCCAGAATTTCTAAGAAAATGCTTTATTTTTCTCTCTGATGTTCCTCGCTTTTATGAAGGAGCTCTGATTTTAGGGTTAGCTGTGGAAGAGACACTGCCAGGGATCTATCAGCAGAGATTTCCAATGTGCAAGGATAAAGGGTTCTCCCCCAGAAAAAAAGGTTTTGGAACAGAGGAAGCATGAGAAACAATAAGAGTGCGGTCAAATATATGGCACTTTGGATAGGATTATGGAGGCTTTGTCCAGCTATGCGATACCTGTGAAAGAATTTCATCTGGACTACTCCTCTTCCCCAGTGTTTGCATTGTGAATAAAGCTTACCTCACTTGTAAACCCATTGGAGACCAGGGGATCATAAACACTAAAGCCAAGAGCCCATATTTCTTGTAGGTATTTAATGCTCAGTTGGTTTCAGTATCACCTAAAATCCTTCTGGCACCACAGCCTAGGAGTTATTACTAATAATGATTATCGTATGAGACACACCAATTCTGAGAGGAATCAAGGGAGACAATTAGCCCAAATATCACTCAACACCACGCCTCTCCCCAGGTTTGAAGGGCTGTGGCAGAAGTCTCTGAGCTCTTGCCTTCCCACAACAAATTAATTTTGTGCATTCCAAGAGTATCAAAAAGAGGCAGGAATCCCCAGTCTTCTGTCGCCCCAGGCAGAAAGGGGTGAGAGAACAGAGTAAAGGGCAGAGCACTAAGAAGCCCAGAAATTTAGTGAATGGAAGAAATTGGGTTGTTTGTGCAATAGCCCATTTTGTTTGGGACAGGCAGCACTGCATATGTTCATGAAATCAGCCCTGTGGCTGGGACACAGCAGCACCAGTGCACATTCACTGCCCAACAGACTCACTGTGACTCCAGCCTTCTCACACAGGCTGGAATTACCATTCTCCTCAAGACCACCTGTGTAGCACACACTCGGCAGGCCAGTGCTCCTGGGATCTGTGCAATAGCCTCTACATGTGCTGGAGGCATCATCTGCATGTGGGCAGAGACACGTATAAAATTTCCCATCCTGTTTCAAATGGATTGCCAGATGTCCAGAAATCCCTGACAATTGTCCAAAATCTCTGAACTCCACCCAGACAGGATTGCCAGGTGGAAAAAGTAGACGCATCCAAGAAAACTCAGATGGTAGCATAGGAAAAAAAAACCTGGCAGCAAAGCAGAGAAGAAGAAAATGAGAAATGTGGAGATGAGAAGGGAATGGGAGGAGTGAGAAATACACAAAGTTTTAGAAAAGAATGAATGTAGTTTGGATAAGTCAAATACTTTGGCTCTAACTCAAACCCTTAATTTAAACATAAAGAAGTCCTATCAGTAGCATGAAGACTTAAATAAGACAGCTCAGAAAGTAATAAAAACAGCTAGATAAGAAACCAGTCAATATCTGTGTGGGTTTTTGTTTTTAAAAACATATAGAACCAGATTAATGTATAAAAGTTGCAGATGGTCAATATTACATCACCAACAGTCAAAGTAATATTCCTTCCTTCCTTCCTTCCTCGGAACTACAGCTTCACCTCCCACATCTTAACATGTAAACTTTACTGTCAGAGGAGCTGGCTGAACAAGCAGAAGCCACGGATTTCCACAAATAATTAAAGCATAAAAAATAAATAATAAATGATAGCTGCCAGAGAATATTCTCTCTATTGCAGATATAGAAGGAAGGTACACAAGAGACCTAAGATAATCAAACATGCTCTTTTTTTCAAGTCACAGACTCATTTTGCTTTCTCCATTCCCACTCCCATATATTCATCATATGTTTGACTGATTCTATAACTGCATAGAACTGGACCCCAGGAGGGTCCAACTCTGCCTTCCTTTTGCTAAGCAACGCTTATGTGAACAATCAGTGTCTATAGTGGGATGATTCTCATGAGTAAATTACTAGCCAGTGTCAGAAAATACTGCAGAATCCTGTGATCTGTGCATTGTTTCTGTTGAAAAAATAAGGCACATGAATACTAAATTAAGAAGAACTTGAAATTCTCACATTTTTGTTATTATGGGAATGTGCAAATCAGGCAGAATAATTTTTCAGTTACACTTTTCTATTATTTTGCTGTGTTCAGTTTTTTTGAGTTCAATATAAACCTACAAGGTGAAAAAGGCCAGGAGAGAAGTCATTCATGGACCTTTATAAATATTTAGGAGGGAAAAGATCAATCTCCAGGACTGAATTTTCCTTGGGAAAAATATTGGGAGACTTCCTTCATTTTATAGCATATTTTCAGTTCTTGATTTAAAGCATGCCTGAACTTGAATGTGATACAGTCCTACATAATATGTTCTTACTGTGATTTCTTTTTCTGCTGAACCCTTGCCTTATTCAGCAGTCAGGATAAACAATGTGCTGGGGAGACATCAGCTGCAATGGTCATTATTTTTAATAGATTCCCTGAATCATGTGGAACAAAAATAAGATGATTAGTGAATAAACCAGAGGACTTCAAGAAAATAATTTGAAGTTTATGTGTAACTTTCATTTCTTAGATCAATTTGAATACATGCTGTATAATTGCTGAGGTTTGTCACTAAGCGCATTAGAAATTAGAACTCCCATTTCTGACACACAGCCTTTCATCTTCTGCTCTGCTGCATTCCAGGACTGGGAATATCACTGAGCTCTGCACCAAGGGAGCAGCTTACAGTCACAACAGGTCTCACAGAAACAGCACTGCTGGGTGGGTACCCCTTGGCCAGCAGGTTTCACCGATGCTGGTGGCAGACAAATAGTGAGATTCAGGACTCTTCTCTTTGGGGCTTTAGAAAGAAGTCTGGTCAAAAATACCAAGACCCAATACAACACTCCCAAGTACCCTTTATGCTCCTATTACTCCTTTAAGCTCAGCCAAAACCTCCAGTTTGTCCCTGGCTCCACTTAGCTCTTTTCCCCCCCTCCTGGCTCTTTTTCCACTTCCACTTTCATCACTTGTTTCCCAGGTTCTCTCTGCAGACATCTGAGTCAAATGTGTCTCCCTGTGAGCTCTAGTTTTACCCATCAGATCTTTCTCATGTTTGCTCCTCGTATTCCCGTAATCCGCTGACATAGCCAATTGAATTTTCATTGAATTTTCATTCTACTTAGCACCCTTCTTTAGTTGGGTTTCAGGGACTCCTTCCCCTCCCAAACCTTAGCCTCAATAACTCTCAGCCCCCATATGCCTTCTTTTTTCTGCAACTAGACTCAGCTTTCTTCTCCTACCCCACTCCATGTTCTCCACTTGCCAGCTAGCTGCATTTCTTCTCAGCCTCCTCTTTGCTGCCCCAGCCCACTCTCTGTTTCTGTTTCTTTAAATACATTCCTCATCTTCAATTTTTTCTGCTCCACTTCAACATCCCCCATCATGTCCTAATCTGCATTTCTTCACACATCAAGACAAGATGTAGTTTGTCTTCTTTAAACTTGAGTGAGGCAGTAATACTGCTCTCCAGTTGGCACCAGTAAAGCAGGACCAGCAATGAAAAGACAATCTGCTTGTCATTGTTACCTCTCCAGGGTCAAACTCAACAAGACACAGCCCAGAGCTGAGATGCAGAAAAGGGTGTTTTCACCCTGGGATGGGTGCAACTGGACTGACATTTCAGGTGTTGAAATATTAGCTGTGAAATATCTGCTGATAATGAGGAAACCTGCCTCTTTTCAAAAGTTTGTGCAGTTGAGGGGTCCTTGGCAAATATTAATTAGGAACAATAAAAGGTATTGTCAAAAGCGCATTTCCTTGCCCAGTTGTTAAGTTCCTGGTGTGAGCATCCTAGCACATGTTAAAGAAAAGGCTGAAAGTATTATTCTACAAGTTCAGCATTTTCAACAAATGTTACTTCTATTTAGCTTCCAGTTTTAAGGGATGAATTATTCCACAGTAGTGATAAGAAAACTGTTATTTAGACCTACCCTAGGATACCAGTCAACCCCATTTTTCAACCAGGCCTCTCCAGAAGCGTCTATATGGGAATCATATACTCATAGAATCACTAAGGCTGGAAAAGATCTCTACAACCATCAAGTTAAACCATTAACCTGACACTGCCAGGTCTACCAATACACGAGGTGTGTCCTAGCACCATTATCTACATGGGTTTTGAGCACTTTTAGGGATGGTGACTCCCCCATTTCCCTGGGCAGCCTGTTCCAGTGCCTGACCAACCTTTCAATGAAGAAATTTTTCCTAATATCCAATCTAAATCCCTCCTGGCATAATTTAACGCCATTTCCTCTTGTCTTATCTCTCGTTAACTTGGAAGAAAGGACTGTCCTCCTCCTGGCTACAACGTCCTTTCAGACAGTTGTAGAAAGCAATAACCTCCCCCATCAGACTCCTTTTTCTCCAGACTAAACAACCCAGGTCCTTCCATTGCTCCTCATCAGACTTGTGCTCGAGACCCTTCACCAGCTCCATTGCCCTCCTCTGGACTCGCTCCAGCACCTCAATGTCATTCCTGAGTTGAGGGTCCCAGAACTGGACACAGCACTGGAGGTGTGGCCTCACCAGTGGCTGGTACAGGGAGACAATCACTGCCCTGGTCCTGCTGGCCACACTATTGCTGATACAAGCCAGGATGCCATTGGCCTTCCTGGCCATCTGGGCACACCTGGCTCGTGTTCAGACACTGTTGACCAGCATGTGCAGGTCCTTTTGTGCTGGGCCACTTTCCAGCCACTCTTCCCCCAGCCTGCAGTGCTGCCTGGGGTTGTTGTGACCCAAGTACAGGACCTTGTCCTATTGAACCTCATACAGCTGGCCTCGGCCTTGGCCCAGTGATCCCTCAATGGCATCACTGTGTAAGAAAGTCGTCTATATTTTCTCTACAGTTCAAAGAACAGAGAGTTAGGGGATTGCTCCAGGAGCGATTTATCCCTTTTGAGGATATGTGCCCAAGGGCCACTTGAAATGGTGGCACTGTCACTGCTAGCAGACATTGGCACTGATGTTGCTTTGGGTGATCATGGAAACGAAATACAAGCATCAGACCAGTGGGGTGACAAAGTGTTAGAAGACTTGGCACTGCATGCAAAATGTGGATGTAGCCTAGAACTTTGACAGATGAAGTTCACCAAGCACCACATTACTGGAAGTGGTCAGAAGTCTAAACATGCCTCCTGACCATCTGCCTCATACCTTGGTACCTTGGGAAATGTGGTACTGAGACAAAATCCAAGAGCCCACGAAATCTGTGATAAAATCTCTAGCTTTAAATGGACTCTGGTCCTCCATCCTCAAGGGAAACATTTTTACCAGGGTAAAAAAAATATATTTTTTATATCAGAATTTTTCTTAATTTTTCCATAGTTCCATAGTCCCAGATGGTTAATTAAGGAAAAGAAAAAAAAAAAAAAGAATGTCTCTATTACTTTTTCTCTCCTTTCTTCCAAGAGGCACAAGTACAGTTTAAAGTCTGGAGAAAGAACAAAAACATTAATTAAAATTTGTATCAAACTGGCTTAACTATTTAGCTGCTTGTTGTGAGTGAAGTGCTTTTGTTTTCCTACCTATTGTGAGCTATTTGGTCTGCCTGAACTACTCAAGCAGCGACTAAAACACCTGGGTGCTGCAGCAATCACCTCCTTACTGAAGGTCCATCCTGAAATCCCTTCCTCATTTCCATTCCAAGGAAGTCTGAGTCGGTTGACCTTCAGGGCACATTGTAAAGCATAGTAAGTAGAGGAACTTCAGATAGACTCTGGAGAAAGCAGTTTTGCAGTGATAGGTTATGCCGGTCTGAGATGGCCCAAGGCACTTGCAGGAAAGAATTGCAGACTGAATTGCCAGCCCTGAGGGCTGCAGAGGACAGGAGGCCAGGGAAGTAACACTGCCTGTCTCTGTCAGCAGAGGCCCTGTGCAGTCATGGCTGGACATAGATACCGTCTGGTCTGTGCACAGAAAGGCTGGCAAATATGACTCCGACTGGATTTCTGTATAAGCCCTGGGATTCTATTAATTGTTTGCATATTGCATTGCTCCTAAGGCAAGGTTTTCCCACCTGCACTTGACCCTCATTTGCCATGCTGAACAAACATTTATACTTAGAGAGGAAATCCTCCATCTTATCTACCTTCCAGTTAATCAGCATCTTGTCCTTTTCTAGCTTTACTCTGTCTGGCTTTTTACATATGACTACTAAGACTACTCCCTTCTTAGGTATTCATCTTTACTGGGGCTATTTAAGAGAGGTTGAACTGCACAGCAGTGTCTCAGCTGTTTATCATTCAATCTCCCTGTTTAGGCAACTGGTTACTTATTTCACCCAGAGGCATCTGCAGAAGTATAGAAATTACTCACTGGAGAAAAACTCACCCATCCAGTTTCTCAGTGGTTCAATTCCTTAAAGAACTCTGGTATGATAGAAATTTACTGTACAGAAGGAATCCCCAGGAGATGCCAAACTTGTCAACCTGCTGTGTTCAGGGTACCACCTGGTATTTACTAGGACACAAAAACCAGTTTAAGCTTCTCCCCAGTTTTATAATATCCCCATGTAAATTCTTTGATATTGAGTACAGGTAAGTTCACCACCCAACTTTTCCCCTAGCAGTGGTGCTGATATGCCATTTTTCTTCAACCTGACTACTTATGCAACTTTATATCTGAACTATATGCATATATAAAAGTTTTAATGAAACTTGTAAATTCTTACTATACTTGAGACCTCTAGCCATTTATCAAATTTGTCTGAGATTGTGTCAGTGGAGCCAGCAGTTAGAAAGCCGGACACACACAGAGTATGACTCCATAAATGACATTTGTTAGGAGATCCATTTGAGAATGGATTAACAGGAATGTCTGGCATGATACCAAATGCCTCCTCTCTAGTGCTGTCTCTTTCTTCCTCCACTGGGATGAACACATACCCTATAAAGGAAAACCTTTCCCCCTCTTCCATAAATCTGCGTGTTGTACAAAGGCCATCTTTAGTGGCAGCTCCAAATCCTATAATGTCCCAGTTGGATTCAATGAGGTGCTTTTTTAAGAACCACAGTCTTGTCCAGGTCTGTTTTTCCTAAGGTTCAATGTCCACACACACTATACAGAAGTAACAAACACTGACAATACCATTCTGATACCACATGAAAGAAAATACCTTTATAGGCTTCCTTTCAATGTGGGCACTGTTCTGGTTTCATCATATGATAAACCACACTCATTAAAAGGTAAGCAAAATTACTCTCAGACTTATTTTTCTTACAGAAAACAGAGAAAGTCGCAGAATGGCTTTTTTTACAATTCTGCTGATGTTTGTGTGGCAAGCTAACAATGGGTGAACTCTTTTGCCCAAATACTGAAAGCCTTTATGGGTCTCTCATGTTTAGAAGCTGCCACTGATCCTCCTTCCAGGTTCTGCATCAGGAGAGATCAGGAGGTAAATGATAGGGTGTCATGTCTACCAGCAAAGGAAGTGACTGTTCTTATCTTTCCCAGGACTGCACAGTTGAGCGTCTTTCCTTATGCCGTCTTCAGTGTGCAAAGAACAGAGATTCATTCAGCTGAGAAGTAATCTTTTTCCCACCCTAGTTAGTCTTTAATTGGATGAGCTCCTTGATCCCTGTACCTGGGTGCACACAGGAGGGGAGACCCAGAGGACACAGCAAAGGGTGTGGGTGAGGTCCCAGGCAAGGCTGCAAAGACAATAGGCAATTAAGAACTATTAATGCACTGAGCACCTGAGAGTAGCATTTACATTTCTGTTTAAATGACAAGTTTAACCACTGCTGTTTTTCTTGTGCAATATCATCTGCAGTTAATTACAGGATATGTAATTCCACCTCCTTCCTCCTCAGTAGGAAGATATGGAAGTCACAGTCATTGGAGGGGGCATGGAGTCAGGTCCCCATCACTGCCCGAGGGCCAGGTGGACACGTGCTGTGAGACCCTTCAGTAAAGTGACATGACATTAGTGGTCTGATTTGGAAAAGCCTGCCAGGAAGAATGACTTTCTGCCACAAGCACAAAGGTGACCACCTGGAGGTTGTGAATGAATAGCCAGATTTTTTTTCTCTTTCAAAGAAACAGGTGTAGTAATGATTGTCAGGACAAGAGCTGACAAGCATCTGAAAAGTCTCTGCATGCATTAAACAGGAGACAACACAACACTTTTACTGATGGTGTGGTGAGCAAGGTATCATTCCGGTCACTGGATTCAGACATTTCCCCTGCAAGGCACTGAAACTTGCTGGAGCGGCATAGCCAGGCAAAGTGACCTTTTTTATATATTATTTTTTACTGCATAGCTTGCACTTTGTTGACTTAGCTGGGCACCTGCTGTAAACTGCAAATATGTTCCTGTCATCCTGGTTGAAAACAAAAACATTGAATGGTGTAGTTCTTTGGTGGACTGGTGCTAGCAAAGAGCAAAAGTACCTGTGCAAAATGCTGAGGTAAATTTTCCCGTCCTATAACCTTTCCCACCTTTGACCGTGGGCTGTGAGCGATTCCAGTCATCTGTATGGGGCTCTGTTGGTTTTTCTTTTAAACAACAAGTGTTCCCAAATACACAGAACAGATTTCTCCACTAGCTGATCCCTCAGCTTTTTGCCCTGTGTGGTACCAAATTCATGTGCTCTAGAGTTGACTTTGCATAGGCTCATTTATAGCCTGTGCTCCAGCTTTTGTGTTTGTGACATTCTCTAAAACCATTAACCATCATTTAAAAGTGTTGCCACCATATTTTCAGTGCAACTGTACACTCTGTGTCAGTCTCTGCAGCTACAACTGGCTGTCTTTACAGTAAATTCTTTGTCTTTTTTCCCCTAAGTAATGCAATAAAGTAGCTTTCTTGTCTCTCAGTTAAATATTCATCTCCTCTGATAGATGTGTAAGTAAAGTTGAAATACCTTTTGCTATTGCCTATGTAGTTTGGCAGAGGTACAAGCCCCATGTGCAACATAATTATATCTTTGGGTTTGGACTGGAGTAATTTTTGGAGGAAAAATAATGACCTTTGCTCCTAAAGCTTATGTCTTCCATCTTTCATTAAAGTAAGTACTGGGAATATACTTAAGCTGAAGGAAAAAAACCCCTGCTTTATCAGGATTATTGTAAGAAGCCCCTTGCAAACAGAGAGCACAGTTCTCTGCTGCTGGTATTTTTTGTATTCAGAAATCAGAATTTGAGGCTGGCTTTGTATTTATAGGAGAGGAAGTTTGTACTTCAAACAGGTTCATTATAGCATGGTGCCACTGAGATGCTTGAGTGCTCAGAATATCTCAAAATTTCCACAGTAGCTGTCTTGTAGAGCACATGTACAATCAGCTTCAGGATTCAAGAGCCACAGAAAATCAAGTCAAGATACTGAAAATTTAAGAATTTACTAAAAAAGTATGAAGAATGAAACAGATATGAATTTTTCAAAGAAATGGAGACATAAAATCCATTTTGATAACATTCTTCAGTGCTTTTAAAAATGTGTAGTTAGTGTTTTTAAAAAATTAATCCCACTTTTCAGAACAAAGGCATTGGCATTTGGGATCTTGGGTGAAACCAGCACTCCCGTTTTTGACCAGTTCCAGATGCAATTCACATCTCATTTCAGGGAATTCACCTCCATTGCAGAAAGCATCTCTTAGTAAGCCGAGTACTTCCTCAAAACCAGAAGATGCTCATTACTGGATACTGTCCCAGATCCAATCCCTGCTTCATAAATAGTGTTTAAATTTAGTTTAAGTTCAAATCGGCTAAAGATGTCTGACTTGCTTTAATACTGATTAATGTTCAAAATTCAACTCTGTATTGGCATTTATTATTATCTTCAAAAACTTTCACACTTTCATTTGGGTTCTACAAGGTATTTTCTGTGATTCCAGAAGTCCCAACAATGGATCAGAACACTGCCTTGTGATGAGCAGCAAAATCTCATAATAAAAGATTTGCTTTCTGACCATATTAACTTACATTCTATACAAAAAATACTATCTGGTTAGCCAGATTGATGAGAAAATTTAATGAGTTCTTGCTCATTGATTGTTCTTGCTCAGATCAGCAGCGAGACAATACAAAATTTTGACAGAAAGAGCTCAACTGGACTATGCCTAGAAATGGTCTCTACAAAATTTAGCAACATTTGAGTCAGTATCATCTCAAGATGGTTTTGTAGACAGCACTGCACCAGGGGTATCTGTCTGAAGAAGGAAATCATGTAATTTCCCAAAGAAGCAAGAAGTTAAAAAAAACAGATGAAAGGGTTCATTATTAATTTCAGTGTAAGGTTATGCAATCCCAGACTAATTAGTTTTCCTGCTCCAATCTTGAGTTCATCAGTTGAAACAAACAGGGATGAATAAGATGAACTGCCATTATGAGCCAGAAAGATGCTGCAGTTAGGGAAAAAGGCAAATGAGATCCTGTATGTGTCAGGTGAAGTATTTCAACTGGCAATAGGAAAGTATTTGTGCCCTTGAGCAAGGCACCAGCAAGACCTCATCTGAAATACAGCACACCCATAGAGGCCATCCATGTGCAAGATTGATGTATTCTGGATGAAACTGCTTCAGAAAACTGTTATGGTGGGAGTGGGGAGAAAGAAAAGCCTGTCTCAAAGAAGATAAATTAAAATATTTTGTTTGTCATCCTATCAAAGCACAGCCTAAAAGGATATGTGAGTGCTATTTACTATGGAATAAATATCAGGCAGCGATAAGAGCTATTTAAAAAAAGGACAGTGTTAGGCCAAGGATAAATTTTGACTGCAAATAGGAAAAATGCAAACCATAAAACCAATGAGCTTCTAGAACAGCTTTTCGTGGGAAATAAGATCAGAAAAATACAGATACATTTTAAGATGCAGTTATTCAGTTTATGCAAGTTTGGCAGAACTGCCTATTCAGTTATCCAGTCCTAAATTCCTCTGTTCCTAAAATTTTAGAGACTTACTATGATAATAGCTCAATTAACCCTTTAACCATTAAGATTGAGAGGTTGCATTCAATATCAGCCATAAGTAAAAACCCTGGCAATGTCAACATTGTGCTATTGTCTATTTGTTGAATTCAAACTGGAACCTTTTTGTGTATTAACAGGTTTGAAGCAACCTGGTTAACCCCAAGAATTAAGGCTGGAATCTAAATGAAGAATTAAAATTAATTGAGAAGAAAGGTACTTAGCTTCAAAGCAAAATGTCATTTTTTTCACATTGAGAATCTGAGTTCCACATAAGAAATATTCCCTTTACAACAAATACACCAAAATGTGCTTTCCCTCTGTAAGTAGTACATAAGAATGAATTCTTCTGCATAGACACTGATATGTCCTGGAGCCTAAGGAGAACTGGAGCTGTATCTCTTTTTCTCTTTGTTCTATTTTCCTTTCTTTCCTTATTTTTCTTGGCACTCTTAGACGTGAGACATAAATATGCAATGGCTGCACAAACCCCATGTGGGGTGGCAGCAGGATGGCAGTGGCAGGCTGCTGGGGACACTCATGGTCCTCTCTGCGAGAGCCAAGAGGACAGCACCAGAAGCTGCAGCTCCTGACCTCTTGCAGCTCTCACTTTCTTATCCTTTATAATCCATCACTGGTCCCAAGAAATGCATGACCAGCTGTCTGAATAACTTTTCTCACTTTGAAAGCTATTCATGAGCTATTTTTTTCATAAGGGCCTTTAAAATGTTCAATAGCCACAATGCTTTTCTTTTATTATTAATCTGTCTGCAGGAGCCAACTTCTGTACATTTCTGCATGTGCTTTAATTCTCTCACAAACTAGAAAGAGAGCTCTACTGAAATCTTGGCTCAAAATTTAAATCCCAAGCTTGTTGGTAGTGTGGAACCTCTGTTAGCAGGAAGACCATGTTTACATCACACTGTCTTTACAGTAAACTCTCCAAAGAGAGGGCAGAGGACAGCCCAAGCAAAAAAAAACGCTAAAAGGCATTCAACGGGTTAAAAGGAAGAACAAATATAGCATGAGGGATTCTTTATTAAATCTCTACCAATCTTGAGGAAAGGCCAGAGAAGCTGAAAGCTGAAGAAAGATACTTGGCAGGAGGTTCAAAAAGCATTAATGATTGACTGCCGTGTTCTCTGGCAGAGGTCAAGCATGGACCACTCACCATGTCTTGACTCTGCACACTCAGACTTCACTTAACTGGGGCAAATCACAGCCCTGGTCTGTATTTGGGGCTGTCTGCCACTGCCAAGGTAAAATTTCTCCCTGGTACCATCCACAGAAGTGACATTAACAGTCCTTTGGCCACCAAGATCATTGGTGACTATTTTGAGGCTCCTCTAGTCTCAACAGTCTTTCTCAGAGATCCAGCCATAGGTGCCTGGTGAGCCAAACTCAGGTGAGGAGCTCAACCTGGTCACTGCAGCCCGATGGTTCCCCGGACACTGCTGACACCTCAGCTATTTTGGACCTCCCCATCTAGGGCTCTGACACTCCATACTGGGGGCTGGTTACCAGCCATTGTGTTGTCCCAGGGGACTTCAACATCGCCAAGCTCTAACAGCAATTCCTACCTGCTATTTTACCACTCACTTGAAATTTCATTCCAGTGCCAATGCAACTCTCAGGGCAAAATGAAGCCCCTGTCTAAGAAGGGAAGACGCCCCGAAGATATCCACAGCACTGCAATGTGAAAAAATAGCTGTAAACTGCACAGAGTCAGGGTGTAACTGGTCACAGGAACCTTCATAACTGTGGGAGGACATGAAATGAATGAGGCAAACTGAAGGACCCTAAGTATTTCAGGCCTTTCTTTTCTTTAAGAGTGGGGCCGACTGCTTGGCAGGTTTCACAGAGTTCTCACACAGCTATATTTAGGACTGGAGAGATGCCAACTCTCCATTGTTCAAGTTCACATTTCATCTGACTTGATGGAAATTTACACTTTATGAACAAGATTGTTCTATCAACTGAACCTTGCCATGAGACTTTGGCAAAAAAGGCCATAAAGCAAAGGAGAGTTCAGAAATGAGAAAGTATTTGCAACAAAAAAACATTTTATCAAGCAGATTCAAGTGTCTTTTTAAGAGTCTTGGGGTTTGAAATTTTCTTTTTTTTTTTTTTTTTTATGGACAAATGGTAAATCTCAATTTGTGAAATTTTCTTTTTTTTTTTTATGGACAAATGGTAAATCTCAATTTGCTATGTGTTCCTACTGTTGCTTCTCACTGGGGAATACAGGATGCAAGGATGCTCATCAATTAAAAAATAATGTCTAAAAAACAACTCTATTCAAGTTTTTTTAAGTCTCTGGAAAGGATATGTAGGAACTGTTAACAAAGGGACTTTCTCACAAAGCATTTGGTTCATCCTTCAAGCACACACATGGCTCTGAGCAGTTTTGTGTGGTTTTACATTGGTTTATGCAGCATCTGAAGCAGGGCAAGAGAGAGCAGACAGTGGGCAGGAGAGCAAGAAGAGGTAATTTATTCCAAGCAGGCACAATGATGGTTCCTCATACATGCAACTTCCTCCATGTCCTGAACTATCAGCTGCAGTCAAGCAAGAAGGAGAGAAGACAGGATTTCTCAGGCACTTTTCCCCCCTCCCAAGCATTTTAGCCAAAGGAGCTAAGAAATGAGGCCCATGTGTAACATGAAACCCCAGAAATTTCCAATATTTGGATTTGGGTTCATTTCAAACGATTATTCTCATACTGGTTCACTAATTTATTATTGTTTTGCACATTTATTCCAAGCTGCATGAGGCCTTTTATGGAGGTATTGGATATGTTCTCCCAAGCCCCTATTAACACTAATGGGCATTATGCAGGTGCTTTAGCACTGCCTTCACCTTACAGCGTTTTTGTTACCTTAACTATTGGAAAGTGCATTGCTGTGTACACTGGGTGCCAATTGTGTTTGCAAGAGGTAGGAAATTACCAAGTACAGAATTAGCCCCCATCTGAGCCGCATGTATGAGTTATTTGGAAAATATTTGTTTAGTTGCCTTGGAAATAAATAGCTCAAACTTCAGAACGGATTTTTAAGAGAATTCGATAACATGCTCCTAGAAGTCTCCTGTGGAAGCCTAGTAAGAGCAAAATGTTTTTCCTCTGATCTGCTGTCTGATATGATTTGAAGTGAATGTGTAAAACTTCCCAGCACATCATTTTGTGGAGAATATTTTTACTAAAGCTCATTAGATTTTTAAATATATTTTCTTGCTCTAATTTTCCTGTAGCAAGCTGAACTATGAGTCAGTCCAAATGAGATTTAAAATAGGTCTCAATTTTCTATGCATGTAACTGCTCTTAATTGCACAGAACAAGTTTAGACTGGCTCTATCCAATTAAGACAAAAGGAGAAAATGATAATTAAAAATAAATCATAACAATCAAAAGTTGCATTTGCAATTTTGCTTTAGATGCTCCCTCCTCCCACATTTTTGAAGTAATGCTTAAAAGAAATGGGACAATATCTTAAAGATGCATTGTCCTAGATCTGGCAAAGCAAATGTACCCATCTTTGTCAGGCTAAAGGTACCTATTTCGCTGTTCAGATCAAACTTAATTGTGCATAGAATTTAAATAGTTCTTAATTATAACTTTGTTCTCTTTTTTTTTTTTTTATGACCTTGTATTTGCTTTTGTTATTTAAATATGTTTTACAGAGACTGTCTTCAGGTATAACTCACAGATACCTGCTTGGTATTTTTAAGTTTGTGGGGGGAGGAAGGAGCAATTTCTGAAATAGTTAGAGTTTGCTTTCAAAAGGCAATGTTTTGCATTATTATTTCTTCAAGAGTATTATTCCTGTGATCTCACCGCTGTGATAAGAAGTATTTTTGAATAATGTATGTTTATATGTGTGAACAGTGTGTCCAAACCATGCATAGAACAAATCAAAAGCTATTGACCAATGCGCAAGGTACTGAACTGATTTTAAAAGAGCAATTTACAATTCAGGACCCTTCTGTCCAAGTGAGATTTGTTGCAAAATATTCCATCAGGCTGAAGTGTTACAGTACAGACTTAGGAATGAATTTTACAGAGGGAAACCACTTGTTCTTCATTATCAATGTGTCATTGATATTGAGAGAGCCAGAATAAATCAGTTTGATTTCTCTCTGACTACAGTATTTGGTATACTTGAGAGACATGAAGGTAAGTGGCACCAAATACGTGGAGTTAAGAACGGCTCCATTCTGTTTTCCAGGGGAAGGCTCCATCTCACCTCAGAATAATCACCAGGAAATCACGTATCTGTTGTAATTTCGTCGGCTTTTCTGTCTGAAAGGAGAGAGAGAGGCCCCATTCTGGAGTCAGTATCTAAAATAAGTAACTGATAAATCAATAGATCACTGAGGTTAGATAAATCCCACTTTTTGGCTCCATAAAATAGTAAATGTTTCAAGTGTGATTTCTGCAAACAAATGCCAGGATGTCTGAAATGAGTCAATTTATCTTTTATGCTTCCTTCCAACTTCTGTTAAAACTTCGATGGCAAGGAAGCTCCTTCAGAGAATGCAGTCCATGTGTAGGTTAGAAAGGGATCTATAAGATCTCTATTTCCAGCATTTGTTTTCTTATAACTATCATTCTAGCTCTAAAACTTTGCTGGTCATCTCACTTCCTATAGCCATACTAATGAAATAAATATTTGGGAAGCAAACAAAATTTATTTTGAGGAGCAGTATTTGCAGTACAGACATGAACATCTTGTATCAGTCCTCCAGAAAACCACAAGAAAAGAAGATGTTCTCACTTCCTTGAGAAAGCACAACTTATACGAGGTCTATATTTTTGTCTATTTATTCCTGTGGGATGCTATTTTGCTTATTGTTGTGCTTTATTCTTGCTGTTCTCAGAGAAATGTATAGCTCTGTCCCTTCCCTGGGCAGCATTATCCAGTGCTGAAGATAACAGCATCACCTCTGTGACTGTCCCAAGCTCTGTTGGCCCAAGCTTGCTCCTGAGCTCAGGTCTACCATGTGGTGGGGTGTTACACTATGATACCAGCTGAGCCACTGAGCCAGAATAAACAGAATGCATTTTAACATAAAGGAATATAGTACAAGAAATTTATTCTCAAGTCTTGGAACTGTAACCATGTGTTACCATATTGTCTTCCTTCTGCTCCTTCTGTTTCTTATTTTCACACATTGCTCCATTCTTTTGCAAATCTTTCCTCACAGAATGTTAAGAAACTGAGATCTACCTTAACTAAAAGCTGTTCTGCTTTACATCATATTCATGTTGTTGGACTGGCTGCTACCTTTCATCTTTCACTTTTCTCATGGCTCTCGACATTTTAAATCTATCTCAGCTTAGCTTCATTTACTATTCCTCATACCTTCTTTTTGCCTGCTGTGACAGTTCCCTAATTATTTCTTTGTGCTTGACCATACATTCTGACTTAGACTGGCATTGCAATTGATAGAGCTATCATATATCTCTGCAATTTTGAGACAGAAAAAGATCAGGCTGGATTCCATTTCCTTGCCAATATATTATTTCTTTGGCTTTGTTTCTCATAGTGTTTTCCACACTTCATTTTAGACAGGTTCACTGAGTGGTTCTCAAAGCATGGTCCACAAATAACAGTTTGACAGCAATGCCATGGTATGTGGTCAATGAGCCATGTTGCCTTTAACAGTGTTTTCAGTTAATATTTTGATGATAAACACGCACAGAGGTACTTGGGAAATTTAGAGATGGCCAGTCTGGAGCACAGAACTTTGCTGAACTGCCAGCTTAAGCAGTACCTAGCATATTCTGCTGATGGAGTATATGCTGATGAGGGTGGCATTTTAAAATTAGAACAGAGAACACCTCCTCTGCCACAACAAATCTGCACACTGGAAGTTTGTTTTGCATCTGGGAGACATAAGGAGAGATTCCTGGTGGTGTGACCACATCAGCTCACTCAAAACCACTATATACCTGATTCTTTGTGTTGAAGTCTGACCCATGTTCCCAGAGAAAAAAATATCCTTTTACACAGACATTCACTTCTGTAAAATCCTACAATATTAAAAGAATTACCTTGTCTATCTAGAGACATCACGATTTTTTGGCGAAGGAGCTGTTGCTCCTTCCAATCTCATTTTCATTCTTTAGGGAAACACAGTAGGAATGAAGATCCAGGTGATGGAATGGGGTAGATGCCACCTGGTTGTTCCCCAGTCATCCCAAGGATGTGCAGCTCCCCAGGCAGGGTCCTGCTGTGGGACAGAGTGCAGCCTCAGGCCAGACGAGACCATCGGGGTAGCCTCACCAGCTCTGCAGTCTCCAAACCCTTCCAAAGCAAGGAAGAAATACACAATTCCATGGAAATGTAAAACATAGATATGCCTTTTGTCAAGCTGTTGGGAATGAAAAATAGCTAAAGAATAAGAGCCCAGAAACTGTTATTTTTTTCCTCTCGGAAATCTCCCAAGAGCATCTTTGCTGACTTAATTTATCTAAGGGAAAGCTAAAATGGCTTCTGCTTACCTCCTCCCCACCTCCTCTTTTTTCATAAAAGAAAAGTCTGCTTATAAAAAGAAAAAAAAAAGATCAGCACCACGCAACTTGGAATATGATTTCATGTGGAAAAACTTATCAGAATCCCACCAAAAACTGTTGTGAAATTTCTGTGAGTGTTCAGGAAGGGTATAGGGGGAGGCTGCATTCAGTTTCAATGTAATTCATACTTCAAAGAAAAATTGTTCACTAAATGCCCTTTAAAAAAATCACTGTGAAATAAAAAAAAAAAATGAGAGAGGGGAACTCTAAATATTTTTTTTCTTTCTCTTCATATCTATTGTTGATATTGATTTCTTCCCATAGTCATAAATTATATGCTGTATTTCTAAGATGTGTTCGTTCTTGTCCTGACTTATGTTAATCAATGTTTTTGTTACCACACATCTTGAATATTGCATTTCTCTGGTGGCTGGCCTATCATCATCTATAATTATTCCAACTTCCAATTAGGTCTGAACTCTTCTGCAGCATTATTTACTTGCTTCTAGCAACGAGACAACATGCTATATCCATTTATGTTTTTTTCTAGGTTGGTGCTCAAAACACATTTCATTTAAAATTCTCCTGTTGATAGTAGAGTCGTTGTCCAAGTCATTGCACCTGAGGCTTTCTTGACCTCTTATTCTCCATTATATATTTTATATCTATATCAATTATACAGTTGTGTCTATACCAAATTCAAAGTTATCTAATAATCAAAATAACCCCCATGCATACAGTGAGTGCCTTATTTGACACAACAGCCCCACAAACAATGTCATTTAACTGCATAGCCCATCAAATCATGGGTTTAGAAACCTTCCAGGAGATTTCTTTTGTGAACGTTTTTTGAGTCATATTGCCTGAAATCCTGATTACCCAGGAGTATACTTGCACTTTCTAACATCCCAATACCAAATATGGAAGCAATGTAGAAAAATCTAACAGAATGGAAGCTGGAGAGAGACACAAATGGTGGAAAATGATTAAACAAGCCCTGTTGGTGGCCTGCGGATGTTTATGATTAATGTAGATTTAATCATCAGCATGTAATAAAAATTCATCTCTTCTAATTGGCTTTTTTTATTGATGCTTCTGTCGCTGAGAAAAAACCATGAATTTCTTTGTATTAAAGTTTGGAATTCTGCAAATACAGTACAGCTAGGATGTATGCAAGGTAACACATGCACTCACTATCTATTTTAAAATGCTGCTCTGACAAAAACAGTCATCATTTTATGGTCAAAAGATCTAAGGAAACGGAAGAACCTGCAACACCTTTTTTGTCTCTCTAATTATTTTGTACTGCATTGATTTTAAATGAATCTGAATACAGGCTACAAATCCTGGCTTTGGGGACTGTTGAGGAAATGAAAGCCTTCACTGATCTGAATGAGAACAAACGTGATAAAGGCATGAGGCAGGCTGATAAAAGACAACACCACTCAGAAAGAAGCAAGCCTTTTAAGAAATGTCAGATGATTATTTATTATTTCAACTGCAGTATCCTAAGCACTCCAGTCATGGTGCCGTCTCACCAGGTATTGTAAAAGTAATTAACAGAGCAGAAAACCCTTACTGAGAATTCAAAAATAACATAATAGTTTCTGGATGCTTTATTCCTACTTTCTGGGTTTGGGGTTTTTTTGTTTTCTTGTCACAGAAAAACTTCAAAGATTTGAAGTTTCAGACTTGCTCTCTTCTGTATAAGCTCTGTGCTTTTTTCTCTGCAAATGTCTGTGAGCTGTTTTTGTGGCTCCAAAATATATCATGTGTTTCCTTCTACTCGAAAAGATAATTTGCAATAATAATAAAAAGTAAGAAAGGAACATTAAATGTATAACAACTCTAATCGGTAAACATTATATAATGTGCAACAATCAGTGCAGTATGTCATTGATGTACAAATCAATGTGTACATCTCCTTTCAATTACCAATTGATTCTGTACGGCTTTCCCCTCTAACAGGGCTTATTTGTTAATAAAATGAAATGTGAGCAAGTGTTTGAAAATCTCTCTGTGGGTAGCGAAAAATAAAAGATCGCAGGGCAGTTAGAGAAAATGATGTAGGCTTGGGGGCCTCTTTTTTTCCTACTGCATAAGCATGTTCTTACGGGCAGAAACAAGAGCAAACTGTTTTCAAGTAAAGATGTCTGCTAAAGGACAGGATTTGAAAGCAGGTATTTGGCATTATGGGGTTCCCCAGCCTCTGATGATTTCTGGCAGATGTACATTTTTATAAGCGTTACTGGCATTTTATTTTCCTCCTCAGTACCCAGCATCAGCTGTGTGGGGGGGGCTGAGCACTGCTAACACTCATGTCTCCAGTGAAGCCAACGCCAGCGTGGCTCCTTGGTGCCCAGGCTGCTTCCCAGACACGCCGACCCCCACCCCTGTCCCCACCAGAGAGGTGGCCTGAGCAGGCGGGTCAGGCCACTGCAGCGGCCGCACTGTTCTCTCAGCGTGAGGCAGCCTCTGCAGAACAGCCAGGACGGATGGATGGCTCGCAGTAATTGCTCTGACACAGACTGATTACTACAGTAACAACAGTCGCTCCTAGTTAAGGAGTAGCTTTGGCATATGGTATGCATTTGGGGAAGGGGGGGTACGAAAGCTTTTTTAATTTTACAGATTGCTTTACGTTTCAAAATGCTGGCGTTTTCTTTTCCTTGGCTTTATTTAGAAAATATCAACAACAGGCATCTGAAGCAAAAAATTAACAAATATTGTTACAGCTAAATGAATTCAAAGCAACATATATCACAGCTGTTAGGAGACGCCATACAATCGCAAATTAGTCATCGTTGTTATTGCAGGAAATGCAACATTTCACCTCATAAACTTTCAGCTAAATTTTCCCTATTGGTAAAATACAATTGGAGCCAAATTTCCAGTTGAACCTGGAACTTCTTTTAAATACTAAGGCCTGTGAGTTTGTACAGACTAATTCAGGGTTTTTTTTTTCCACTGAAATGCTACTTACACTGTGCTTGTGTTTTTACATGCCTGGTCCTTACTCACAAAAGCAGTTTCTGCTCCAGGTGGTGGTGGTAGATGGGCACCTGTTGGTATGGGCAAACACAGCCACCCAACCATCTAAACTCCCTTTTTGTTTTTTTGTTTTATTTTTTCTTTTTGTTTTTTTTGAGGTCCACCGTGCCTAGATACACAGGGTGAGATTTCACCCAAATTAATCCTTCACGTGAAAAGAAAGAAAGAAAGAAAGAAAGAAAGAAAGAAAGAAAGAAAGAAAGAAAGAAAGAAAGAAAGAAAGAAAGAAAGAAAGAAAGAAAGAAAAAGAAAGAGAGAAAGAAAAGAAAGGCTTGATGAATAGCCATCATCTCCTTAAGAAACGGTGTTGAATATAGTGAGTTATCAGTCTAACTACACTGCTGTATATTTTAGATCACTTTTGGTTAGCAGGAGGAACTCCAACAGGCCTCTTTCTTTCTCTTTTTTAATACCTAGAGATTAACTGTTCTGTGCTGAGTACAGATATGACCCTCTTCTATCTCTATTCAGATCAAAATATGCATAGACCTGAAACAGAAAGGTAAAGAGGCTTTTATTTTTGTAGTTTATATAGCACTGCATGAAATAATATATTCTAAGGCAAATTTTTGCTCACCCCTTATCATGTAATATAATGAATATTCTGGAGGTCCTTTTATTAAAGCTTCCTTTGAAATGTAAGGTAAGTGAGATAACTCAGAAACACTTTCACCTTCCAATAAAAGGATATTTTCTAAACATAAAAATGTTCAAAAATCTGATTTCACATAAGACAAGACAAAATATAAAGGAATAAAAATAGAGTAATAATGTCACAATCTGGGAGGAGGAAAATAAAATAAAGGAAATATATATCTGAAGGACACTGGGGGTTTTTTGTTTTCTTTTTGTTCTTCATGTGACTGTTATACTCGTCTCAGCCTCTTTGGATAAAGTTTTAAACCATCATTTTGCAAGCACTCTGAAATTTATTCTTTGAGAAAGGTAGCATGTTAAAATTTTAACTCATGTGGGGTTGCATGATTTGAGTCCATTTCCAGCCTGCTTTTTTTCATTCTCAGACAGTGTTGTGAAACAGTTAAAAGTAGAATTAAAGCAATTTCTATTGTAGATCATTAACTTTTATTAAATTAGACTTGAATTATTTATGATCTGAACTGTTTGATCTATACTATATCTGTCACGGATGAAAAAATCTGGATGGCTGAAACGTTATCACTGTTTTAAAAAAATCAGAACTCTCTCCAAAACGTAACAAGCCCTCATGCTGTTTGAGTGTTAAGACTTCTGTGCTAAATACTGAGACGAGTCTGTGTTGTTTCTCAGATCTGGGTTCTGTGTTTGGATTGCTGAATTAGGTGCAAAATAATTGGCATGAAATAAAATTGAGTGTACATCTGAAGAGCCTCCTGCTCACATTTTATAAGATTAGTTAGTATATCTGGAAAAATATATGAAATGAGGGGGGTTTTCCATGTCTGGTGAACACTATTTCTTGAAAAAAAAAAAAACCTTCTTGTGATTCATAAAATCAGCTATGTAATTGTACACCTCTGATAGGTCAAGTGCAGGCCAGGATATGCACTTAATAAAATTCAAATATCATTACATCAAAGTTAATTATATACATTAGAAATTAGTCTAATTTTACTATGTGATTTCAAGATGTGGTGAAAGAAAATAA
Source organism: Corvus brachyrhynchos (assembly GCF_000691975.1). NCBI lineage: Eukaryota > Metazoa > Chordata > Aves > Passeriformes > Corvidae > Corvus > Corvus brachyrhynchos. The sequence goes on from NW_008237244.1 coordinate 5,850,294, forward strand.
TATAGCCAGAATCACTTATACAATGGTATAAAAGCTTGAGTAAGTCCATGTATCATTAAATATAATGTGGAATAAATATGATTACCCATGAGATATGCTCTGTGCATTTCATTAGTTTGAGATAAATTCAATAAATGACATGACAAATTAAAATGCTTAAATTTCTTATTTTCATTCTATAGCGTCATCCTGGACAGATTTCACATTCACCCCCAAGCTGATGTTCAGGGTGAATTCCTGTTCTCAGGGAAATCTCTGTCTCCTCTGGGAGTTCATCACCAGTGTCCTGAGTGCAGCCACCAGACACTGCCGAGTGCAGCAGCCCATACCCATCGCACAGCCTTAACCAGGAGATGCTGATGGCTGAAAGGATATATTTGAAAACTCAGTGCCACCCAGAGCACACAGGGAAACTTTAAAACGCTAACCTAAGAAAGCGGGAAATAACTCCAGTTTGCAGAGGAGCAGGGTCTGCAGCCCAAAAGCTCCTTCTTGCAGCAGTCGCACCCCGACACCGTCGCACCGACTGCGCGCTTGGCTCTGCGTAGGGCCCAAGAGCTGTGACATGGCAATATTCAGGCACTGAAAGGGATCCGTGGGAGGCTAGCAGTTGTAAAGCTGCAAATCTTCTCCTGTGAAAAAATATTTTCTTGTGGGAAACTGACTCTCCCACAGATTATCCTGTACTTGGAAGAAAGGAATATTAAAGTATATTAATTGCAAAAGACTCATTTGGGGGTGAGATGAAGTGTGCTCCACTTTACTGAAGGTTCAAGTTAAAAGTCACATTAGATTGTTGAAAGTTAACTCCCCTTTAGCTGGCTCACTAGATGATTTTTTTTTTCCAGTTACCTATTTAATAACGCATTTCTGCATATATCACCTCTATTATTAATAGTAAATGTGCATTTCAACATGTCAAGTTTTCCTAGCCCCACTTTTGCAAAATTTTTTTTCCAATATAAAAAAGCAAAGGCATTTCCTAGGGCACATGCTGCCAGACACCCAGCATTTATCTTATCTTAGTTGATGACTTTCCTTTTATCCTGAAATGATTTGACAATGACTCTATGATTTCCTGTACAAATTACCCTTTGAAAGTGGCAGTGGCGCTTGGCAGCGATCTTCACTTAATTACTGAGTGGATTATTAGCATACGGCTTTTTTTCACCCCTTCATTTCTTTATATCTTCTAGATTGCGCTGACAGTTCCCTTTCATTGCGTGCTTTAACTCACTGAATACTAAACATTATGCAGATTGCAGCTGAGAAGTACCCTGTCTACTCCAGCCCTCTTCCCCCACTGTCTGTGCTCCACATCAGCCCTCCTTGAAGGAGAGTAATTTGTAGGTCAGAAATCAATAGTGTGTCTGGGAAGCGCATTTGTGGGTTCTCTGCTTTGAACTGAGCAGAAATTAATGTTTTAAATAAGTGCTCATCCTAAAAGGTAGCAAGCTGCATTCCTTCTTTTTGTTTAATGTCTCTCGAAATTGTCTTCCTTAGTAGGTGTTTTTTAAAATTTATTTCTTATTTAATTCATCATGCTAACTGTCCATCAGGTAGCAGTGATTCTATGGATAAAATAACAATCATTTTTCCTCCCAACCAACAAATCCGCAGAAGGTTGCTGTTAAGCTGAACTCCTTTGTCAGACATACATTGTTATTTATTATTTGTCAGTACAAGATAAATGTGAATGATAAATCACAAAGATTTCCCCCTCGCTTTCTCCCTGCAAGGATTCTTTGGAGGCACGGACACTAAGTAGCACACATGTGCATACATGTGCAGACATGTCAGGATTTCTCCAGACACCTCTGCTTCATGCTGTTCATTTGCTGGCTGTAGGGTTGTCCACCCTATACTCCTTTGCTGGAAAAGGTCCAGGATGCCTTCCTTCGTTTTAGTTACATACCAGTGAAGATAAATCACTTTTTCTGGTTCTTCTGGTACCTTGGTTGTGAAGGCAGGTGCTGCTGAAGTCACACAGGTCAGCATACAGGTGATCTGTTAAAACAAAACGGGCTTTATTTCACTTTTGTGAAAAGTCTTGGGATTTGGAAAAATAGGTCTTCCTGAAATAAGATGAAAAGCTAGTTTCCTCTCAAATGGAAATTCAGTCTATTAAACATTTTAAATTCAATATAATAGAATACTGATTTACCTGAAAGCTGTGAGACTTACAACTCTGCTCTCTAGGAACGTCAACAGATCGAGCTGGCAAAACCCCAAGGAAGCAAAGTGAGTAGCCAATAAAATCCCCAAATGAAGAAATCACATAGCACGTTTTATTTATAATTTTTCTTCACCCTGTAGAAAGCTTTGTGAAAACAGGAATATACCGATTAACTCAATTTCAGTAAATCTATATTTTCAGAGGCAAAGACTGCTACTGAAAATGCTCTTTTAAGTCTCATCTTATTCACACTCACCATCTTTAAAGCTGTGTACTGCAGATAGCCAAGCTACCTGGCCTTCACGTAGGTCAGCTCAGCAGTGCCTGTCTCTCTGCTTGTCCTCACTGCACAGCTCACACGTGCCCCTTGTCCTGTCCATGATCTCTGCACCACTCTCTGTGTTGGTTTACTCCAGCAGTGTACTGGCCTGGATATAACACCTTCGAAATGATGTTGTACCCTTGGAAATCTAGACATGGTGGACTTGGAAATCTAGACATGGTGGCTGCTTACATGCTGGCCCATATTTCTGCTGTCGATATTACCGTGTCCCACAGCCGTAGGGAGGAGGAGAGAAGATCCAGCAGGCAGGACTTGTGCAGCAAGATTGATTTATTTGATTATTTTACAAACTCTTTCATAGACTTTTTCTTCATCGTCTAATGGGACAAAGGATCAGCCACCCGTTGGGGATGATTGGCTAAAATCCTAAAACATCCATTGTCAAAATATTTTTCTACTGTACCATAAACATAGTTCTACAAGGTTGCAGGTGTTCTTAGTTTACAGAACTTCTGCTATTATCTTCCATGAGAGAGAAAAGTATCCCACGGTTTAGAAGAAGCAGGAAAATTCCTTGCTAACAGCACATTTGTATCCACAGGCCCACATGTTTGGGTTCACCCTCACTGGACCAGTGCTTCTGGGGCTTCCCAAGTCCTTTGTAGGTCTTTACTCCTATGCAGGGACTGGGAAGCAAAAATACAAATATGGTAGGCAGTCTCCTTTCACCAGTCTCCTCCTAATGGTATGGGTGCCCTGAGCAGCAGAAATAACTGAGGTAATTGGTCCAGTAACAGGCATGGCTACATTTTGGTCACTTGGAGTATTTTCTTGCTTCAGAGGATATCTCCATGCATCTCAAGAATGAGCTTGTCTTCAGCCACATGTGAGCACCCAAGCAAGCCTTGCTTGAAGTCCTACCTGCTTGGAGAACCCTCAAGCCCGAGTGTGGTGGTGCTTCACCTTGTGCTAACACACCGTCACTGTGGACGAGCTTCGTGCAGGACCCACCAGGGCTCCAGCTATTTCCATCTGCATTCAAGCCCAGAGCGAAGAGCTGTTTAGCCACGAGCAAAAGGAACCCATCCGCTGCAAGTGGGGTGCAAGGCAAGTGCTACAGTTCAGAAGCCCTAGGATTGTGCTGTGAGATCTGAGGGGTCGGTGCTGATCCCCTCGGTTTGGATAGTGACCCACAGAGCTGCCGCAGCAGCAGGCTGGGCATGTGCCGAGACCCCAGCGGGGAACCAGGGCAAGTGATGGTGTGGTTAAACCCCCACTGCGCTGTCTCCTGCGGTGCCCCGGCGCTGACCCAGCCGGGCCGATCAGCTTAGGGCGGCTCAGGTGGGCTCTCAGGGCACGGCAGAGGGCCGGGCAGGGGCCGGGGAGGGGCCGTGCTGTCTCTCCGGCAGAAAGGCGCCGGTGCCAGCGCAGCGGGTCACGGGCTGCTCGGCAGTGCCGCTGCTCTCCTGCGTGGGAGTCCAAGGGAGGAGCTGGGAAACACGCAGCTGCAATTTACTCTGCAGTCGAATTACACCTTTGTAACTGTGACTGCTAAACCTTTTGGACCCTCAGAGTTTCCTAATGGCCGGTGCATTTTCACACATCATTTGGCGGGCTGATCTTCCACCTTTTAGTTGAATATGCTGTGAAGGCAAGGTGAAAACTACAGTGTAAAGCCATGCAGCACTTTATCATAATCTGATGGGTGATAAACATTTTGGGAGCCACTGCCTTAGTGCATATTTCACAACGATTTTAAACTCCTTTTAAAGAGTAAGCCAGACCCTGGAGGTCTCTTAGCTCAGTTCCCATTATAAATGAACAGAGTTGCCAACACACTGTGCAAAAATCACAAGGTAAAATCACAAGATATTAGAAACATGTATGGTTCTCTTTTAATTCTGCTTTTGTGAGTCTTTTGGGAATGTTTATCAAGCTTTTTCCTTTTTTTTTCTTTTTTGCAAGTATGAGACCTAGATTGTTTTTAATGAACGCTGGTATTCTAGTGTATGGGATTGAGCACTTCAAGAAAAGCACGATTTTTCTTGAGATTTACTTGAGGTTTTTTTTTTCTTGAGATTTTTCTTGAGATAATTATGACACTTGGCAGGACTGGGTGCTAGTGGAGTGTAGTCTGCCAAAAGGCTGGAACCAGTAAGACCATGTAAAAGGTTATGAGCCCTCTGTATACTTGCCAAACATTTTATCTTTGCTCACACCTGATCTCTATATCCAGAGGCTGTCTATTTTTTTCCTACAGGGTACCACACATTGGTGTAAACAAAGCAGTGTCTCAGGCAAAGGTTTTCATTTCTAGCATTTGCTGAAACAGCTGTACCTTCAAAACACCATGCATTTCCAGCACTGGAGTTGCTATCAAGAGATGCTCTAGTTAAAAAGTACACTCTTGGTCTTTAAACCAAAGCTACAAAGAGTTTGCTCAAAGCAGCACAAACTAATCTTTGAGGACATACTAGAATAAACTGGCTCCCAAATTACCCTTTACCTCTCAGTCCCAGCTGGCTCTTTTCTCTCACAAGACAAACCCATTTCAGTCTTTCCCATCTTAAAACAGAACCAAACTGACACACCCATCCCTAGTCCTGTATGCTTCTTCTGCACACCCAGACTCATTTCTGTTCAGCATCCGAGTTTGCTGTGCACCTGATCCAGGACCTCTGGTGGCACCTCCCACCACCTCCACCCAGTGCCTCCATGCCCCAGTTCCTCCTGTTCCCCTGAAAGTTTGAGGTAATGGCATCCCTCAAAGTCCACTCTTCAGTTGTCCTCACATGCACTCAGTGGAGGCTCAATGTCAGTGGAGATTTCCCTCTGGATGTCTGTGAAGATGTCACCAAGATCTAGACTTGGTTCTCTGTTCTTTACTCCACAGGGCTTCAGTAATTTCATTGACAAACTCACACCGAACCCCTGCTGTATGGAGATCACTGACAAATCTTCTACTCCAGACCCTGACACGTGGATGGAGACACCTTTCTACCTTAGGCCTATCCCAAATCAAAACTTCAGCCTGTTTCTTAGAAACTTTTTCTCAAATCTTTGTCCGTCACTTTCAGCTCAGGCGGGCTAAAACAGAGATTTCCATACTTCTACAAAGCCCACCTTCTACACATTTTTTTTTCATTGCCTTGGATACCTAGCACTTGCCTGTAACTCAGGTCCAGCTCAGCTTGGATCATTTTCTGAACCCTACAGCTTGGGCTAGGTATATATCTCACTCACAGTGTCTGAAGAATATTCCCCAAGCCATGGCTTCTCTCTGTGTGAGAGAAATCCTTTTGGTCTCTCATAATTTTGCATCCCCTTTCTCTTTTTTTCTTATTTTTTCCCCCCTGATAAATGAAACACTGTCCCAATGGTAGTCAGTTGCTCAGAAAATTTTCCCAATCCATGATTTGGGTTTCATCATCTCTCCTAGGACCCTCTCTAATGTCATCTTATTTTCACCACAAAATCACCGCAGCTGATCTCTGCCTATAATTTCTCATGGTGTGATTGTTAGGATGCCAGCTCCCACCCACATTCAGCTCACTTTTATTTCTGTCACTTCTCCAATATGTAAACAAGCATTGTCATGCATTTTCCCATATTGTCCCTCACACCCAAAAGAGGGTCACTGTACATATCTACTCAGTGTCCTCCTTCAGATCCTTGCCCTGTAACAGTCTATTTTCATACTCACAGCACCCAATAATGGTCAAACACTGCTGTGCAGCTCATGTTGCCACTATTATCTCATTTTCTTCTCAAGGAGGGCTATAAACAGTTGTCCTCCCACTCCAGTTCTCATTTTCCTTCTCAGTCCACTCACCCTATTTTCTGAAACTCGAGTACTTAAAGAATGAGGGTATGGATTGTCCTTACACGTGGGGTTTTCCTCTAAGGAATTCTGGTGAGGCAGCCTTGGTGGCTCCCTGTGCCTATTCATGTGCCTCTCATGATGTGTGTCTGTGCCTCCCCGTGTTACAAGTGCACTACAATGAGTCAGAGCTACTGTATAGGCAAGCCCACTTCAGAAGCAGCACAAAGTGCTGAGCCTGGCTGGTACAACCTGCTGGGTGTCACTAAGAGTTAATGCTAGGATCCCTGTATAGCACTGGTCTATGCAGAGCAAACATACCTTTAAACATCACTTTCCTATAAGTTTTTTGCTCACTTTGAGTACTGAAGAATCTCATTTATTTTCTTCATGGAGGAAGAGCTCTTGAATTTCAAAAACAGTATCTTCTGGTGGCTGGCACACATCTGTCTGTTCCCTGGTACTTGATTGCTGCTTATTGTCAGAGTAGAAGTCAAATTGCTGGAATATCTATTAAAATGACCTATTAAAAGACACTGCAATTATCCTTATTTCTTTAGCAGACATAAATTAGGAATACTTTCAGTGTCACATCCTATTGTGTAAATTAACAAGTGAGCTTGGATTTCACCGTTCTCCATTAAAATCTCACAGTGGTTCATAATGTGGTGAAGCACTCCTTCCCCCAGGTCGTTCTGTGGGCTAATCAGAGAATCACGCAGAGCTGAGTGCTTGCTGAGTGCTTGCGATTTTTCCTTTCCTCTTCCTTATGCAACAGACAAACAAGTCAACCTGTGACAGAGTGTTGTGTTACAGTGAGAGCAAACTGCTGAACGGGGTCTTTTCTGTGAAACACCAGGCAATGGAACTTCATCAGAATGGAAAATGCAGGTTATGCTCCTTAGTCTCCAGTTCAGCTGAAAGAAGTTATTTCAGCTCCTTTTGGCACAGATTTCTGCTACAGCCTGAAAGACCCAAAACACATCTTTACAGTGACATTACCTACAGTGTCTCTGGTAGGTTCCTAGAAAGTGAGGGTCAGAAACATTCTGCTGCTGTAACATAAAACCAGAGGGGTTATTGAGAGGCTAAAGGCATGAAGTGCAGACTACATCTCCAATAGATTTGTCCCAAAAATCAGGTGCAGTTCTATCAGGAGTTTTAAACAATTTCCTTTTAATGCCACAGAGTTGGTTTTTAAACAGCCTAGCAGATACCATATGCATCAATTACAGTTTTATTGAGTGTTGCTTGCTAGCACTGCTGAATTTGGATTGGCTGCCATCTGTTTAGAAGCCCGGAAAAAATGGCTATTGCCTGAGATACCATTGCAGGTTAGCAGTTTCTGGGATGTTCTTCAGAACCCGCCTTAAAATATCCTGGAAATGATGGCTGAAATAGCTGCACTGTACCTGAAAATGTATCCTTAACATGAAAGGATATTACTGCAGGGCTGAAGAGATAACGTAATCTGGGATCAATATTGTAGATATAAACATTTTTTCTTATTATTGTAATTATTATTTCTATTATTATTAGCATAAAATATACAACATGATAGTGGTAGTTTATTGTGCCTTTCAGAAAATGTCAGTGTAAGATATCAGACACAAATTCCAGGCTAATAGGGAAAGGCTTCCAACCTGGAGAGGATGAAGGATGAAGATGACTGTCTGGACAAGGAGTAGGTAAATGAATATGAATAAGAAGAGACCTTTCAGAAGAGTGCATATGGCTCATAAACCAAACTTTCAGCAGAGAAGAACTGCTGAAATGAAGAACTTTGTGTTCTCCATTCTTCTCTGTAGATCTCATGACCCTTTTTGCTTCCTAGTCTTTTGGCCCATACAAAGTTGTTTGGGAAATTACGTTATCTCCGTGGCTGAAAACAGAAGACATGAAAATAGATGATAAAAGAGCAAATTAATTTGTGAGACAGAGTATTTTACTCATGAAATCAGATTGAGATGTTGAGCAAATGATTCTGAACCACCCAGCGATGCAGTGTACCATCCCTGCTTTTGGACTTAGATGTGAGAAGACTGAAACTCTCTTCACTTGATTGCAGCAGAAGACTATTTATTACTTTTTTTTTGTGCATTTTCTTCTATTGTCTGAAAGAACTGCAAATGCTTGCCTACATTGCTTTCACTAAATCTGAGGTACACTGACCTAGATAAGTTCCCTGCAATTTTGATTTTCTTGATTATATGGCAAATGCAGAGGGTTCCTAGAATTTGCCATGAATGGTGATATAGTTTCCTTTTTTGAGCTAGACACACCTTTCCCAAAAACCACTTTCAGTAAAAACCTGGGCAATGTGAGGAATTCAAATGTTCAAATTCTCACTTGGCAGTTGGCACAGCTGAATGGATTCACAATACAATGTTATCATGCATTTTATTCCAGCAAAGAATTTAGGGAAGCTCTGAGTTCCCCATCCCAGATAAACTCTTCCAAGGGTATCATCAAATTTCCTGCTGTGCAGTTTTCCAGCTCTGGCATCACAGAAGCCAGATGGGTTGAAGTGCTTGCCCTGACCTGCATTCAAACCCACAGTCAAGTATTTCTTTGGCTGGTTTTGTCCTTTCTCTGCCAAGGCTGTGACACGTGGTGGGAGGGAACACTGTCAGCTGGTGGTTCCAGAGGTGTGATATCCTACTACAAGAATTCCAGTGTAAATATTTGCATATACAAAGATCAAAATCACAGGTCTTCAGTATTTACATAAGTAAATGTTGACAGTCACTCATGTAGAGCACACATGTAAAGGTGTAAGCATAACCAAAGCAAATTTATTTGTAAATGCAATTGAATTTACATGTGCATTCTGGGGAAGCAGGGGGAGGGTGTTTGTTTTTCCTTTTCTGACTGTTTGTATTGGCAGAACTTGTGTCCTCTCCAGCCTTTCTTCATATTATTTTGCCTGCTCTTATTAGTGTTTGCCTGGGGTATCTTAGCAATGGCCAAGATTATTTTAAGGCCTTTGTGGTAGCAGCCTTCTTTGAAAATATCTGTTTTGTCTTCTGGGGAAAAAAACCCAAAACAAAACAGAACAACAAACCAACAAACAGCTAAACCTTTTATTATGTAAAACATTGCAAAAACAAAAAAAAAAGAAAGGAATAATAAAAGAGACAGTGCTTCTGAGTCCATCAGCACTACACCCTCTTCATAATAATATTCCCAAATAGTGTCAAAATGGTGAAATAAATACACCTTGAAAAGATAAAATTGTTACAAAGCACTAACTCACCATGGCTGGGGTTTGAATAGTTTGATCTCTGGAAGTTAGCAGACAGCAACTTCAAATATTTGAGGCTTTACTTTTAGCACATTCAGAAAAACCAAGTTTGCTTCAATCAGCTTGTCATGGTCTTTCAGAAGTGGAGGCATACCACATCCCTGCTGTCTTGGACAGCTAATGGTATGTGGTGCTTACTATTGCAGATAGATGTTCCCCATCAATTTGGGATGACAGCAGTGGCAGCGTTGCACTGCTCTAACAACAATATTCTATCCCAAGTGTGTCCTATATTTTATAGATTATATTATTTATTCTTCCAGTACTTCCAGATCCTGAAGTTATTACACACTATTCAAACTGAGATCACCACAATCAGTTAAGTGATTCAATAAGTTTATCAAATATGTTCTGTACTCTGTGAGGTTTGTTTTCTTCTGGAAAATGCTAGACTTTCAATGAGAAGAAATTTAGCTTAAGTCTCCCCTCTGTTCTCCCTCTGTGCTGTATCAGCAGCACTGCAAGACAAATAGGGTTGCTGTGTTTCACTAGGCATATTAAAAGAACGCTCTCAAACATTTAAATAAGAACCAGGAGGCTGAATTAACCATGAACAAAGAAAAAATATTAATGTAAATAAGAAACGAGTGTCACAAAAAGGTTGTGGTGCTGGATCTTCTGCTGAGTGAAGCTAAAACTCCTCTGCTAGAGCACTGTATTGCCAGATGAGGAACACAAAGCAAAGGAAGTGCAGGCAGAAACTCCATGGTTCTGCACATGCCTGACTGCAGGCACCCATGGCCACCTGGCAGGATTTTCCTCATTGTGCAGAAAGGTTTGGAAAACACCTCTCAGCCGTGGACATGACTAGAGTCTGGATGTAAAGCTGCAGATTTCCCTAAGTGTGTTATCAGCATCTCATATTTTCTCCTGGTCAGCTCCTGGGAAAGGAGAGTAGTTCTCCACTCGATGCTGGGACTTTGGAAATTGGGAACTATTTTTCTGAGGTCAGTGAAAGCAGCAGGA
>NW_008237244.1:5860870-5902538 GCF_000691975.1 Corvus brachyrhynchos
AGCAGGAATCAGCACAAGGCAGCATTGCTAGCACAGTCCTGCACACCTTGGTGGGTGCTGATGTGTGAGGAAGGTAAGCACATCCCCCACAACAGTTCCTAAATGAAGACAAAGACAAGGTAGGAATTGCACAGAGGGAAGGAAGCACATTTGTTATGCAGTTATGCATTTCCACAGCCTTAGGCAAGGTCAGGTGTAGTCTAAGGCAGCTCCTACAATGGTTTAAATTGTGGGGCAGTGGGGCACTCACAGGTAAAAGTTTCAAGAACTACACTTTGGTCAGTCAATCATGATACAATTTCATTCTATAACTGTGGCACTCAAGTCGCTGAAAATGCATTAATTTCATGTGGTTGTAAACCTCTGAGACCAGTTAAGCTATTGCCTTAATATATACTAAAGCATGAGTATTAATTGGTAGGGGCAAAGATCTGGGCATCAGACCTCACCAGGAGTAGTTCATGCCTGCTGCAATCCTTCGCCTCTCATCAACTCCTGTGCAGAAATTTCCCCTGTGGCTCTGCTAAGCAGTGCACCTGGTCATTGGGCTTCAGGTTTCATCTACGTGTTAGATGGGTATCATCGCCGTCCAATTCACAAAGAAGCTTTGAAATTGGATAGTTTGAGTCTGAGTTGGTATCACTGGATGACATACCAGTGACACCAGTTCATACCAGTGACACCAGTTCATACCAGTGACAGGAGATTGTTCAGAGGGGAGGGTGACAAGGGAAAATGTTCAGAATCTGCTTTAATAAGGCACTAATGCTATTTATAAACACAGGGGGGACATACAATTAAATCCTAAATGAAATATCAGGTGTAAGTGCAACTACAGATGAACCATTGATTCCTCAGACAACTATACAGTGCTTCAGATCTCCTAAATGCTCTGCCTGGTATTGGATTTTAGGCTACTTTATTACTAGATTTGGTTCAGTTTTTCTCCTTAAGTCTTTTGTGGAGATGGTTTGTTTTAATGCTGCTTCGTCCCCTTTCCCCGGCTTAGACAGTCCCAGGTTACAGAAAGCAGACAAAACCAATCCATTAAGCCATTACTGACTTTATAGTGATAAAAAAATTGAATGTAAGACAAAATATTGATAAAGCAAATCAAAATTACGTAATGACCTTTTAAAAAGGTCAAAATTAATAGAAAATAATTCTTTTTTTTATTATTATCTCATGGAAATCAGCACAATGAGAAATTGCAGAGGTCAAGATCTACAAGCAGCACCTAAAATTGCACAAAATTGTTTTTACAGTGCCAGGCTCTTCAATCCAAGTCAGCACCAAAGACTCTTTCTTGCTTTTCCCTGGTGCTCATCATTCAGTGACTCCTGCTGAGATAAATCCTGTGAGCACCAGCTGAGCAGTCCCTGGCTCTCCAGTCACACCTACACTGTGGTGCTGTGGGACTGCAGGCACACAGCACACGTGTTCAGGATCTGTCAAGGGCTTTTGTTACACAGTCTGTCAATTCTGGAATTTATTACGCTGTCTTTATCTCACTCCTTCATATAATACTTTTGTCCAAGTGGGCAAAAACTGATTTTACCAGACCAACTTTGAACCAATCATGTTCCTCACTCCAGCCAAATACATTATCAGGAGGCCAGAACAAAATAAACTGTAAGTGTAGAGAGAACAAGCTTCCTAAAGTATCCTTATTATTTCACTGTGGTATTCTACTGCTGCCTACATCTTATTCTAAGTAACTTTACTAAAGCCAAAGTAAAAGCATGCTCAGTTTTTCTTCAAAAGATTATAGTAAGAATGAGTAAAAGCTGTATTTTAATTGACATTAACATTGACAAAAAACTATCATTTACTTGCAGATAGGTTAAGAGTGATGATGATTTAGAATCTGAACATGTACAGTTAATGCACACACCAGACTATATTTTTTATTGTAGAAGGGCAGAAGTTTGATACATGACTTAAATCTTCTTCCAACACTATTAGCAGCCGCTTCCTTGGCCAGTCAAACAAAAGCATTCTGTCTGCATCAGTCAGAGGGGATTGGGAGGAATTAAGCTAAGCAAAATAGGGGCTGTTTACTTCTATTCTCAAGGGGGAAGACTTAAGATTTCCTCATCCAAAAAAAAAGATGGCCAAAAGGTGGGAGTAGTAGGAGCTTTTCCCTCAGCTTTCACAGAGGATTCAAAGAAATGAGCCCATGCAGGATGTGTTAACAACATTCATGCATGTCCTATAACCAGCTGGGAAAAGGAAATAAGGGAATCAGAAGAAACTAGTTTTTTAGAGAAGACAAAATGACACAGAAGTCAGGAGAAATGCTCATCCCCTGGAGGTTTGGAAAGGAGAGGCAGAGTTGGAGAGAACCAGCTAGGAAGACCTGACAGGTATGAAAATATATAAGTCTTTTGGGACAGCATTTTCCTGCTTGGGCTTCTGGGGTTTTATAGACAAAACTTTTCCTCTGCACCTAGAAGTGCACAGATAGCCCTCTCCTACTGGGAGATAGCAGAGCTCTAGATAATTCCCTGTGATTTTGACCATAGTTTTATCAGACTGGCAAACCACACGTAACTGTAAAGTGAGCAGTTTTTTTAGAGCAGTTTTTCCCAAAAGATCTTCTGCCTTATGCTTGCAATAATTGTAGCATAGATGACACAGCAGCTGCATATCATGGAAACTTTACTGAATGGTACCGACAAACTTCAGATCAACAAAGTGTTCTGTGTTGAAGAAAACTGGGAAATAATCAAAAGCTGTTTGAATCATGTTCTTTGAAATTAATTCATTTTGTATGTGCTTATATTTTATCTTGTATATATACATACAAAATAAAGATAAGTATATATGTAGATATACACCTATACATATACATGCATGCATAATGTAGTACTCATGTATCTATAAACACATATTTTGTTTATTAAAGATGGGAGTTTTATGGCAAGATCTCTGGGCGGTGATTTGACTAAATGAGCTTTCCATATCTAACAACATGTTCCTTGTATTAAGCAAATTTCTGATAAATAAATAAATCCATTTGAGTTTTGAATCTTAGGAACTAAGGCAAAAAAAAAAATTATTCTAACCACATAAATAAGAACATAAAACTTTAGTGTTAGTTCTATTTTTGTTTAAAAAAGACAAAAACTTATTTTATATTTTAAAGATCAATCATAAAATATCTGTTTTGACACTTTCCTTTTGCATCTGTGCTTCTAGTCATTCTTTAGTAACAAATTCCTAAATAAAAAAGAAAACATTTTATTGTAGAAATAGAAAAATTCAACCCCAGGAAAACTTGGTCAGATTTTATTCTTGGTCTGAGTGACTTCACAGGCAAATCAGCTTTGTTTTTCTTCAACTATTGTATGGATATAAGTCTTTATGGCCTCTTTCACTACCCATGAATAGGGTCCATGAACAACTGCTAGTGGTTCTAGTGGATTTGAGCTTGACCAATGTGCAAGTAAAAGGAAGAGCGAAGTTATTTTTTATTTTACATTGTGGGTGCCAAAGAGTCACTCTAAACCTATTTCTTCTCAATCTTAAATAGAAGATATAGATAGAAAATACTTGTTGATTAATACAGTCTTTATGAGAGAAACTGTGACAACTGAGGCAATTTATGTTCCTAAACATTGTAAAGATAAGTATCTAATAATTTGCTGTATTTATTTCTTACTAGGGAGTTCTACTAGGAGGAGTTAACAAGTATGGTAATTCTTACAATAGCTCATGGTTATAGCCAAAACAACATCTTGTTGTCTTGCTAAAACTAATGTTGGAGTGATGGCTACTAGAACCAAATGGCTGTAAAGTTTGCCTCTACTTAGAGTAGGGTTAGGGATTCAATTGGAATAGTTTTCTCAAATTGAAAACCAAATGCAATATGCATCGAAGTAATAGGAAATATTTACATCAAAGGGTACTCAGTGGTAGGGAGCACTAGTTTCTCATTCCTTCACCTGGGCAAAACATGAGGAGAGGAGGAAAATGCCCTGGGTGGTGCTGGGGAGGGCTGCAGTGGGTAGCAGATACCACTGAAGGCACCTTGCTCCCGTGGATTTTCTGCAAGCCTCAAAGATGCGTGCTTCCATTCACAAGCCTCTTTGTGAACTGAGCTCTGTGGGGTTCAGACAGCCTTATAATGTACTCCAAGGTATGAGCTGGAGAGCAGCCAAGGCCATAATCAAAGGCAATATTATTATCCCAGTGCCAGGTATGGAAAAGGCTAGAAAAGTATCCCAGAAAGGAACTGTGGGCCTTGAGCAAAACCACAAAAGCCAGGCAGTCAATGAAAAGCTGGCAAAATGGTTGTTTAACACTGTCACTAAGCCCAAGTTTATTGCAGAAAGAGCACTGCAAATCCTCAGCAGGCGTCTTGGCCCTGGGGCTGGCAGGTTTCCCTGGCTAGGATGCTTGCTGCCACACCAGAGCCTTCATGTCGGGCCAGGCAACATGACCCCGATCAGCTGGGGACAGGCACTTGTCTACCAGCCAGGGTGGGGGCAGCTCTGCAAACAAGACTCACAAGAGAAATATGGTGCCTCCCCTTACTGTATATAAAGGAATCAAAAGTTTGGATATTCAAAGCTTTTCTTTATAAATTTTGGAAAACACCTACTTGTTCACAATTGCTTGTCTTTAAGATTGTGCAAATATTTTACTACAGGAGTAGGAGTAAACAAACTATTACTTGATGCACAGATTTTAAACCCTCTTAGTTGATAAAAACACAGAAAACACCCAGGCTCAATACTAAAGGAAATGTTTTTATCTAGGAAGGGATTTTTCTACTTTCTCTGAAAATGCAGCAGTTATCAAGAGGTCAAACCACACATATCTAATCTTCTCTTTGCAGACCCCTGGTCTTCTGAAAGAAAACTGAGCTGATAGTCAGAGATGGAGGTTGGTCTCTTCTCCCACATAACAAGCAATAGAACAAGAGGAAAGGCCTCATATTGTGCCAGGGGATGTTAGCTTGGCTGACAGGATTTTTTTTTTCACTGAAGGGGTGGTCGAATATTGGAACAGGCTGCCCAGGGAAGTGGTGGAATCACCATCCCCGGAAATGTTCAAAAAACACATGGATATGGCACTTGGGATATGGTGTAGTGGTGGACACGGTGGTTCTGGGTTGATGGTTGGATTCAATGATCATAGAGGTCTTTCCCAGCCTTAGTGATTCTATGCTCACACACACAGCACATGGTGGTATCACTGGTCCCTCATTGCCTTCCACAGAACAGCAGGGCCTAGGGGGCTTCTGCAGCATTGTGCTCTTCACAAAATGCTTTAAGCCTTAGAAAGCTTGCGAAGATAAGGACAAAAAAATACTCTTTAAAAAAATGATTGTGGAAAATTTTTCATGGGTAGGTGTGTTTCTTTGACAGTTTTCATGGTTTTTCATGGAAAAGCTAAAGCAAATCAGCCCCTTTTTCAATAGCTGAGAACCAAAAAATCTACTTCTTATCAAAAATGTTAAATATTTCTTAAAACACCGACAAAAACTGTTCCTCTAAAATGTCCACTGAAAACTGAATCTCCTTGTGATCAGTATTGCTTCTGTCTTGCTTTATCACCCATCAGCTGGGTAATAGCTCCAGTCATTACCTTTACATTGTGTTTGTTTTCCTAAATCAAGCTATTTCTTCTTCCCACCAGCTGATTGACTGCTTCAGGGCTGCTGTTACTCCTGTCTCTTCCTCCTCTGCAAGAGAAATTTTAAAAGGGATGTAATCATTGCTTACTTACTTACTTACATACTCAGGTCCTCTGCAAAACCATGGAAATATAGAATGAACACACTCTAAGGCTCTTCTTCTTACTTCTTTGTATATGTTTTAATCAACAGCATTAAAAAAATCACCCCACACTACAACTCTAATCTTAACTCGAGTCTGTTAATCTGTTATTAAAATTGTCACTATAAAACTGAAAATGTACATATGCATCTTAGATATGGGGTTTTAAAATGAAATGGAAATTAAGATCAGGGTTGTTTAATTTAAATTCTTAATTAATTGTTTCTCCTGTGTCTATTTGAGTTGTGATAATAATACATGCTCAGATTGTAATTCATAGATAAGAATGGAGCAACTGGTTCGCAAATAGCATTGCTAGGTTAGAACAAAATTTGTGCACAGAGACCTGATTTCCCAGTTCTTGGAAATGAGAAAATATTGCATCTTATATGGGTAAAATTAGCCTATAGCTATGTCGACAAAGTGAAGTCTCAAAAAACTAGAAAACTACAGTTTGGGAACCAGGTGCAGCTAGCATCTTATTTTGTTAGATTTTTGTTCTTGTAATTATTTCCCTTGTTCTGAGTGGTACACTTAGGCTTTTTTAGGTTTAAGAAATCTTCAGGGTGGACATAGCAAAGATAAAATGAAAAATTTACGTTCTAAACAAGTGCTAAAACATAGCTGATAAATACCCCACATTGACTGGAAATGTATTATGTGTTATACTAGACTTCCTCTACCTTTGGTACTTGCCCTGAAACAGAATCAGCTGTTCCCAAGAATGATAAAGGACACCCAAGACTACAGGAAGTTGAGGTCAGAAATCAAAAATAGAAAATAGCACTTTATGCAGACATTATTTTGATGTTTTCTAACCCAAAGAAATATTTCATGTAGGGGTTAGAAAAGCAGTAGAAGCACTTGGAAAGGTTTCAGAGTTTAAGATAAATTGTACTAAATCAGTTGCATAGAAATATAGCTACCAACCTGCCTTACAAAGAACAAAAGCAATTACCACTTCTCTATATATCTAACCATGCTCATTATTCATTGAAATACCTGGAATAAATATAATGCAGCAACCAACCAATCCAGACAAGTTGTCTGTACTTAATTATTTTCACATAAAAGCAATTTTTAAAAGGCAGAACAAAGTCAACATGTCTTGAATAAGAAGAGTTTATATTAGTGAGGAAGTGAAGAAGAGTTTATAGTTGTGAGAAAATGTTGTTTGAGACACAAGATGCAAAAACTTTTATTTCAAAGTCTGTCGTGATATCTGAAAATACTGATTTTGGTATTACAATTATAAAGTCATAAGCAAAATGACGATTATTTTCTACTACATGCAGATGGCTATAACTCTGGAAAATGTTAATTCGTTTGGGCTTAAATCTAAAGACACCTAAACCAGATATTTACACTGCCCAGGTATTTATCTTTGCATATCTAGGTCTTAAACATGTGCTAAGCACTCTGGTCACAAAGACACTCAAGTGCCTAACTTTAATATATCTTTTAAATATTATGTAAAAGCCAGTAATGGTAAATATGTGTGTGTGTATGTGTGTGTGTGTGTGTGTGTGTGCGCGCGCGCGTAGGTATGTTTGTCGCAGTGTATATTTGCATACACAAATTTATTTCATCTTACATATTAAGCTAAACCTCATTTTGGCAAGAGAGGGAGAAGATAAACTGGTATCATGGGTCAAGAGGAACAGAGGCTACGCCTGCAACAGACTAAGCAGAAATCCTGCAAATAGATAGCCATTTTCTCCCTGATGAGCCATATCTACCCAACAACCCAACTTCCATCTCCATTATCAGTTATCGAACAGATGGCTGTTCACAGGCCTGGGTGAATAATGCAAACCAGTGTTTGCGAACATTGGTTCAAAGTCTGAACGGCTGTTTGATTCACGCTTGTTCATCCACTTGTTATTCAGTGTTCTCAAACATTCATGCTGAATGGGTTTCCCTTCACATGGATGTTTGGCGAATGGGTCTTTTTCGTACAAACCCCCATATTCATGTGCAAACAAGGGCATTTGTGTGTGAACAAGAATGTTCCTTATTCACTATTGGTTATTTGTGCTTCTCTACCATTATTCTCCTTTTTGAAGTGTTTGTTGTCCCTCAAGGTGCATGACCTAGGTGATCAAATATAAATCAAAAATAAGAGTAACAAGCAGTCAAATTAGGCAGTTCATCACGGTCTAAAAATAGATAATCATCTGTTAAATGTAACCTTTTCAAAGAAAAGACAACTTGTAGATAGCCGAGAAAAAAAAGACAATGCGTGAATGGGTATTTCCCCTAAATCTATCGGTAATCACTCTAGAGAGCAGTGCATTTAGTGCAACTAAAAAAGAGGAATCCGCAGTCTAGTGTAAGGTTGCTGCTGACCGGTGATCAGAAACAGCTGTGTTAGTGCAGCAGATGCCAGTCGCCTGCCTCCTTCTGCTGGAGGTAAGCTGCAGAATGACTTGCCTGAGCCTGCCCTGCCCGAAGTGAGCACTCACTCCAGCTAGGTCAGATCAGATCCAGCTGGGATCCAGCTGTGATCCCACACCAGGTGGCCCTGAGCCCCTGGCAGGCAGATCCCATGCTCGGCTAGCTCATCTCGGTGCCTGCAATGCACTGGGATGATAACTACTGACGGAGCTCAGACTAGGTTCATAAGAAGTTTTTGATTCTGGCAATTTTAATCCCTAAAATAAAGGGGATGTCTAGAATATCTAGATTAAAGTGCTTGTCTGGAAGTGAATACAGAATTGGCTTCTCACCGTAACACAATTCTAGAGGTGCGAGACTTTAGTCAAAGAAAATAGCATAAGCAAAATCATCACTATCCAATACCAGTGTTTTAGGTCATTCATTTGGCTATTTTTACCTTCTAGAGTTTTATTAATATTAATATTATGAAATCAAGATTCCTTCTGTGAGCTAAACTCCTTTTGAGAATACAGATGAGACTGTGTTACATTTGACTATCCTGGGCTCTCTTAACCATACCTTTTATTTTTTTCCCCCCAGTGTTTGAGAAACAAATGTAAATTTGGGATGAGTTCTTTGACCCTTATCTGAGAAAATATGCTAGTTGTGAAAAGCCTGCTCTCACACCCTGATACCACCAGACCACTAAGATACTGCACTTTATTATGTGGCTGTCAGTTATATGAGATAATTATGAATTATTAAACTGTAGATCTAAAGCTTCAGCAGATAGCAGCGGGCTATGAAATCTAGTCCCTTCTGTGACCAGGACTTGGTAAGTGTTTGTTGTGTCTACTGCATAAAAGCTTTGTGGGTGACTGTCAGAAATTTAGTATAGTCCTGAACTATAACCTTTGTACGGTGTCATCCATAACCAAGTGACCTGCTGCAGCTCATTAAAGTTAATGTAATGGATCATTTGCTTCTAATTATATTCATCAGCAAATTAGACTCACTTTTCAGCTGTTAGAGAGAAGAATACAGTTAAGTAGATTGAGTGAATAAAGTATGTTATTCTGCATGTTCCTCTGTTCAAACTCATCCCTTACATGAGCAGAACTAGGATGGGATAACTATTACAGGAGAAAGATTTTTTTACACATGTAGATTGAAGAAGTTTAACACTTTAGAATTCTTCTTTTTTAAAGCAAAGTTTAACATTTTACAATTCTTCTTTTCTAAAGCAAGTGCAAGAAAAATGCTTTTTAGCTTATATTGCTTGAATTGCTTTCCCAAGAAAGACCTACACTTCACCAAATACTGTGTTCTGCTATTAGAAGTTAGTCACAAACAAGTCATAATTATTGTTTGAGTACATGCTACACAGTATTAATAGCACTTGCCTCCTAAAATTACTTTATAATCTAAAAATAAGTATTAGTAGTTATTGTTTTCTGACATACATCAAGGTCATACAGGGTAGCACATGTGTTACTTAAAAACCACATTCCAGAAAGGAAAATATTCTCTTGATTAAAGCAGCCTACTTATTCTAAAATCTTGGGAGGGGTAACAAGGACAGTACTTTTGGTAGGAATCCCATATCCTCTTTATTCAGAGTTTGGTGGTTTTTTTTTAAAACCCTTGTATTAAATACAGACAATGTATTGAACTTATGTGTAGTCAGAATTGTTCTCCATGCTACCTTTTGGAAAAGGGAAAATATTTATTTCTGCATTTTTAATATTTACTATTGGTTTATTTTTACAAAGTTAGTCACTTCATCAGCTTGTGGTCTTACTGCTGACATATCTATTCTGTCTGTATTCTCACAACATGGTTTCAGCTTCTGGGGCACAGCATCCCATATTGTGGGATCTGCTCTTGTAATGATAGCCACCAAAAGACATGTAATAAGAGGTCATCCTTCATCTTAATGCTTCACTGGCCCCAGTAATTTGTGTTGGTATTAAATTACTGATGGACTCAGGAGGCCATCTCAATGTACCTAACTTCAAAAATAAATTTTAACATGACCGAATATCTAAGTTACAATATAGAGTGTTTAGCAAGTAGTATAAAAAGGAAATGGTCAAATCTACTCTGTGCATATATTTCTTTTCCCCCACTTTCACACATTGTTTTAGCCTGCTTCCTTTTATCTGGTTCTGAATAGTGCCAAGATTCATGTGCAGATACAAATACCAGAAAGGAATATTTCTTTCTAAGCGCACTGCATGAGCAGATTTGGCTGTTATTTATGCAGACCCCTGTATCTGTGGATTGGGTCCTGAGAGGCTGTAGAAGAAAAAGGAATTAAGGGGGATCTGAAGTGCTGCAAACTGGCCATGGTTCTCACACCATCCTGCCATCCGTGATGGGCATCATCCAACACACCAGCAGTACTGGCTGGGGAGGGTGGGGCTACCCCAGGTGAATGCCCCACGGTGGGTTCTCCCCTGAAAAACAAAACTGAAGCCCGTAAGAGATGACAGATTGTAGAGGTGGTCTCTGGCAGAAAGATCCTCTAGAGCAGTGCATGTTATGTGGTTAAAATAGGGCATTTCCTTTTCCATACCTCTGCTTCAAGGGATGAATCAAGTCCCAGGAATTTACAGAGGAATGTGCTTCAGTATTAACATGCTCAGAAGTGAATACTGGATGCCAGGATTCCAACCCAAGGCTTCTCATGTTCACAAATTTTTATTTATAAATGTGGTAATGACATATTTATTGAGTTAAAGTTTGGAGTTACAGCAAGGGTCAAAACAGATGATCGAACAGGGACTGAACTGAATATTTTCTTAAATACTGAGAAATCTGAGCTACACTTATTAAATGTTAATATTATGTAGCATTTCTTGCCAAAGACAGAGAAAATCAAGAAGCTAATCTCAGGTATTTCTGACCAGCCAATACGACAACTTACCAGAGATCTGATGAAAACATCTCCTGAGGAGATTTGCTGTCCAGATTTTGATAAAGTCAGAATGTTTATCCCTAGTGAATCCTGAGTGCTGATAAAACTGCTGTCCACCAGCAAAGCAGCCCACACAAGTAGTGAGAGCAGGAAGCGTGCAACCTCTCACTCACAGGACACCTAATGACATTGCCTGATTTTTTTTATTCTCTTGACTCTTTCATTCTTCTTGCAGTATGCCTGCCTAAGGGTGGACTCCTCCCTTAGCAAGCACTGATATACATATTTTAAAAATCAAAGTCTGCTCTCTTTTTTTTCCCACTACACCAGATTCAGCAGTGCTGCAGAACTTGGATCAATATTATCTGGGGGAAGTGAGCAGACAATAGAGAGTGCATTTTTGTATGGTGTATCAGGGTCTATTTGCAAGCTGTTAGATGGCAAGTTAAGTCTAATATTCCTTTTTTGTAGTAGCTGAAAAATGGGCTGACTGGAGAATTTTCCATGCAGTATTTTGTCCTTCTGTTAAAGTGTTTGTCTTGTATTGAATGCTTCAATACTGAAAGTTAAGCATCTGCTCCAGTAGTTTCCTGTATCAAGGCCTGTATTTCCAGCTCCTGGAGTTATTTGGTTTCTGGTCAAGTCACTTAACACCCTTACAATTTCACTTTCTCCATCTGTGAAATACGGAAAATTAAAACTTAGCTGTCTTACAGTGGTATGGAGAGTAATTAAAAAATGTTTGTCAAGTACTTTGAGATCATAAATTGTACTATTGTAATATTTAGCAGATGTGATTCTATCCCATCCCAGAATACAGAGTTATCAGAGAGATGCTTGTGTGCCTCCACTCAGAAACAGGTTGCTGCATGAGATAGACAGAAATTGGGAAACTTGCATGCAGTTGAAAGACCGGCAAGAAAGTGTGGTCTAATTTCCCTTCTTACCAAAGATATTTTCCTAATTAAGGGAAATGAAGGGGAAAGCCAAAAGCATTTTCTGTCCTATGTGACTGGCAGAAGGATGCTGCAGTGAAAGAAGTCCTGCCATTGGTGGGTACCAGCAACTGGTGGCCTTAGGCTGGGGCCATGCCTGAAGGCTGGGTGTGAGCCACCAGCTTTTGGACAGACTGAGCAGGGTGTGGGGCAGGAGGACACCCTGACACCTCCCAGCTGCTTATCAGTCCATTAAGCTCAATAACCACCATTCTCCTCAAAAAAACCACCATTCTTCTATTTCTGTTACAGGTCTAGACCAGCCAGAATAACACAGAGTGATGATTGACTTCCTACTATGTCCCAAATATTGAATACTGTATTGAATTTCCCCTTTTCTAAGAAACATAAATAAAACCTATTTTTATTAGCGTTTAAGAATCTGAGGTACCTTTTAGATGCAGTAGTTTCCTTTTTTTTTCCTCTCTTAGACAAGAGTTCATTGTCCTTCTGAGTGAAGAATCTGTCTCCAAGGTTGTTTTGGAATAAATTTATGATGCTCTGCTGAGATATGCTTGGTGAGACTGAAGAGTCTACAGCAAGCTCCTTACTTGAATCTCTGCCTGGATCTCTGCTTCATCCTTGGGAAAACTAAAAACCTAGATCTAGCTGGGAAAAAAGTTGATTACTTAATGAAATTGAAAAATAAATGTTTATACTTCCTGCAAGAGAGAAACGATTTCTTATTTTTCCATTGGCTGTTCATGTCAAAGCAATTTCTCAACAAACAACCATAATTTCTAGGAAGACTTGGTGGTTGTTTTGGTGGTTTTTTTTTTTTTAATTATCAATTTATCAATTGATTTATTTATCAATTTAAAGTTTAGATACCCCATTATCAATTAAATCTGTTTTACTGTAAGACTTCCAGTGAACTCCGCCACATCAACATCCTACCTATATGAAAGGATAATTTTTTTTTTCATTAAAAAGTATTAACATTTATGGAGCAAAAAAGCTTTACTTTAAATTTATATATCTAAGAGTATTGATATATACACTGGACTTAAACATATATTGTCACTTGAACACCCATTTAACCTACTGTAAAATAGTTTACAGCTGTAAATAATGATTGTTTAATTAAGATGCCACATTTATCCCTAATGTTGCATCTAACATAACTCAAGGTGGTATGATATGATGACTTAGTAGAATCATTTGAGAAAGAAAAAGTCATCACAGATATCAGCCTTCAACTAGTGAAGAAATTATTTTTCTTTTCCATGCTTTTTTTCAAATGTTCTTTTCTGTCTTCTGGTTCAGTGGGATAAAATCTTCAAAACAAAACACCAGGGCATAAAAATGCCATTAACTTGAATAAAAATAGCACGGGTAACTCCTTAGTGACAACTGACTTCACAGTGTCAAAATCACACGATTTTATTGACCTAGTTGAATTTCTTCCCCTCAGAATCAGAAACTTACCCAATTTCCTGCAGGAATGTCTGTACAGTTTTAGTTTAGTTTACTCATTAATGTTTCAAGCCTTTCTACCACAAAGGAACAGACACATGAAAGTGAAAATGTACCTTTTTTTCACAGCGGGGAGCCTTCATAATGAAAACTTGGCATGCACACCTGAGGAGAACAGTAAAGCTTATAGAATTTACATATGAGGATTGTAGTGTGCTTTTTTTTTTTTCCCCCCCAACTGCAAAAGAAAGGAGAATAAAAAGAGAATGTGACATTCTGGCACCAAGGTTATCAGCAAGACATGCATTTTACTTCTGTGTTAAAGATGCAGAGAAGACATGTAAATATGTAATTTTAAGTGTTCAGGATGTCTTCTACACATTTTTTTGTACATCCATGACAACTGGTCTTATTATTATTGGATTTTGTTATTATATTTTCTCCATGGTGCGGTATAAAAAGAACTCAGTTGAGCTTCAGGATTCAGGGGGAAAAAATATTTTACTTCAGTGAGAGGTGGTTGAAGATTCTAAAGATGTGAGAAATGGATTTGAAAACCTGGGATGTCTTGTGTTTAGAGACATCTAGTTACAAGCCTGCATGTTTTTCCTGTTTTGCCTGCTTCTTAAATTTGGATTTTCACTTCAATACCTGATGGTTTTGGGGAGATTTTTTTATTTATCAACAACAAATTAAAATAATGAAGACTCAAATGAAATTAATTCACCTATTTGCTTCTAAATAAATGTAACACCATACTTAGGCAATTAAGGCACCTAAAGATACCCATACACTAAATAAAAAACCAAGATGATGCTCTTTTGAATACTTGTGCAAATTTAGATGGAAAATAACCCTCTATCACCATCTACCACTTGCTGTCACTTATTTTTCTGCTTTGTACTTTCTTCACAAATCATCTGTACACCTGTGTGTATTATTTAGCTGCTATATTAAAACTGAGGGAGAAAAAACAACACCAAAAACCAGAACTTTGTTACAGCTTAAAACCAAACCTAAGTTCTGACCATCACCTGATTTAATTCTCACAGGGATATAAACTCACTTCATCTGTCTCAATTTCTCCATTTTTATGCTGGGAATAAAGTCATGTTTCCTCTCATAAAATAGCCTTGCTATTGTTTGAAGTTGCTCATTTTTATTCTATACATGTATAAAAGCAGTTGTCAACAGAAACAGATTTAAAGGTATATTGTCAGCATAAAACCTTTTGTTTCATCACTAAAATGTCATGAAACATTTGTGCTAATGAGCCATGGGGCATTTTTTTTCAGTAATTCACTCTCAGGTTTCTGCTGAACTTTTCTGCCATCTCTGCTTGAAGGAAGGATCTTTGTGTAAGTCTGCAGATATCTGACTAGTTCTCAAAATTTATATTGTTTCCTATGATCCTTTCATGAGTTTTCACCTTTTTAATGCTGTATCTCTAAATACAATTTTTGCGTGTCTTCTAAGCTTTCCTCATATCTGAGATTAGTCCCCTACTATCAATCTTGGAAAAATACATTCATTGAAATGGAAAAAGAAGCAGAATTTGTCTAACAGAGAACAGCTATAGAGTATATACATAAAAAAATCAAAGTAAGACAAAATAAGGCGTAAAATAAACAAATTACAATCTTTTAACTTGCCTTTCAGCAAACACTGTACAGCTTATTCCATTTGTCTCAAACATAAATTATAGTATCTCTGATGCTTTTAAGTGTCTACAGCTGGGTAATGAGTTTTTGACAGAACAGTGTCCCCTTCTCACAAAAGAACTTAAACATTTCACACTGCAATTGCAGGTTAATTCCCACGGGGAGATGAAACCTTTTAAGAAGTGAAGTGGGAATGTCTCCTTTGACTCTGAAAAAAAACCCCAAATCCCAAAAAACAAAGCCCCCCAAACCTTAAACTTGCATTTAATTTAGTTCACGTAACTGTAACAAAGCCTAAAATGAAATTACAAAAAGAAGGGAACAATTCAGCACAAAAACTGCTTCAAGGGCATGTCTTAATATCTGATCAGAACTGAAAGAAATAAATCTTTGCACAAAAGCAGATCTCTAACTGGCAACAATTTTCAGGAAGGAAAAGGCACAGTCAGGGGAAGAATTTTGCATAAGCAATTGTTTTTGAGGGAAAAGGCATACATACACTGATAATACGCATCTTGCATCCTGTCCTTGACCATATGTATCCTCCAGCAGGGAGAGTTCCCTCATCTCCATCCTGAAGTAACCAACCGTGGCACTGACAGCTCAAGCAGGTTCATGAGTTGTTTTTCCTTGGATGAAGCAGCATTGGACCCTAAAGACCAAGGGGCACTCAGTGCTCCCAAAGATGTTTGTCTTTGGATCATTAGGGGAAGGACATGGTTTCCCTATTGTTATAATTTGAGGCACATGGAGAGAGACCTGCCTTGGAGCAGAGGAGCCCAATTCAGCCCACAGCTTGCTGTAGCAGGGTGCCAGTCCTTCCACCAAGAGGTTGTCCACCAAAATGCTGTTTCTGGTCCTCCACACCCAGCAGAGCTGTAGTGCAGCTGCAACATAAGGCTGTGAGGAGGAGGAGGAATGCAGAGGCATGTGCTCTGAGGAGAAAGAATGCCCCTAGGATGTGTACACCAAAATGGGATCAGCTGATACACACTTCTGCAAAGAAAGTTGTGAGGTACTGGAACATGCTACCCAGAGAAGTTGTGGAAGTCCCATCCCTGGAAGTGTTCAAGGCCATGTTGGATGGTGCTCTGAGCAACCTGGTCTGGTGGAAGGTGACCCCGCTTATGGCAGGAGGGTTGAAACTAGATGATCTTTAAAGTCCCTTGCTACCCAAACCATGCTATGATTCTATGATTCTACAGTTCTATGAAAGAAATCCTGTTGTTGTGATGCCCCCAGGGAGGCTGGGGAATATTCCATCTGGGCAGAAAACAAGATCACTTTCTGGAAGTTACCCTTACATATTAAAGCCATTTGCTGTACCTGTAACGCTGCAGCAGAGAATCTCCCCCAGAGTGGTTGTCCCAGGAGGGACTTACCTGACATCAAAGCCACGGTACCTGATGTCTGAGAAAGGACTTGCAGTATCACTCCAGAGGCACTAAAAGACAGACCCTCAGACAGAGTCATTTAGGTACCTACCTCCTTTGAAATCAGGAAGATCTGAGCATTTCAATAGCTGGGGGAATTTGAGCAATGGGACTGGCTTTCAGTAAGCATCATCATATTTTGAATTTATAGTACTTCCTCCCTATCTTGTCCAGACTTTTGTCTTGCTGAGAAAAACTAACAGGATCTGTGACCACTTTGTAGAAACACACTTTTTTTTTTTTTTTTTAAAGAGATTTCCTGGTTTAAAATGTCCTTTGGAAAAGAAAGTAGAAAAAAGCTGTATTTCCAAATATCTGTTCTCTCTTCCACATTAGAAAACAAAAGGCAAATTACAGTATTGCCAAGTATCCCTTCAAAACCCTGAAGGAAAATGAAGATATGTCAACATATGCAAGAACCTATATTCTCTGTATTACATCGTGGATGGCCTTAAATTTGTTTGGCTCAAGGTTGTCCTTTGATTGGTATTCAAGTGGAGTGGTAAGTGTGTGCTCTCTAATCCCTGCAACACATGGTAATTTTTTCATTCTCTCTCTGTCTCCACCTGTTCCATGGTCCAGTGGAGGGCTGCAAATCCTATCAGGGGAGTGCAGCACTGCTAAGCCTGCTTCCCTGGCTCCAGTCCATCACATGTGCACTCAGGCTGCAGAGCACCGAGCCAGCTGCAGCCCAACGATCATGTTATCAGATGACGGATGGCTTCATATCAGGTGTTTAAACTGACGAGCTGCCCCATCTGGTAAATGATTTGGGAAGTCTGGCCTTGCTTGATGAATGGGGAAAGTGACAATGCCAATCAGTGTGACCCCTGCAGCTTCCCTGCTGCTGGCCCAACAGCCACAATCAAGTATATCCCACTGGTTTACTTTTTCAATCCTATTGTCACTCTACTGAGACCTAGTGTCACTAAATTGCCACTAAATTATATCATTAATCCAAATATTTTCCTTGTAAAAACCTTCACAAAATGCATACCACACCTTCAGCAATGTTGGAAGCCAGATGAAATTGAGAGAAGATGATGCAGTCATGGATGCTGGGCAGGTCTGTTACAGATGACTCTGGTGAGCAGGCCAGTGACACAATTATTGAGGCACTTTTTCTTTCTCCCTTGAAATTCAAAAATCATGAGTCTGAGCATCAGACATCAGGGGGAGATGTAATGTCTAGATTCCCTCCTGGCTCTGATTCAGAAAATCACATACACTTAAAGCATGTGACAAATTCCCTCTAACTTCAGCAAAGCCATATTAATTGCCATCAGCTTGAGACCCAGTCCTCAGTATTTTATTAAAATACTCATTACAGAATATGTGATTGAAAACTAACACTGTTTAAAATTACTACTGAAGTACCATTTCATAATGTGGTATTTAATATCTATTCAAAAAAATACATCCTGTCTTTGTTTAAAATATTATTATTTTATTACTTAAGTATGTGAA
Organism: Corvus brachyrhynchos; assembly: GCF_000691975.1. Lineage (NCBI taxonomy): Eukaryota > Metazoa > Chordata > Aves > Passeriformes > Corvidae > Corvus > Corvus brachyrhynchos. The sequence continues at coordinate 5,878,928 of NW_008237244.1, forward strand.
ATGTAAATTACATAAACACAGGAGCTTGCACTTGAATTCACTGTTAAATTTTCATCCATGTGCTGTATGTGTTCAGCTTAGTTGCACAGTGAATTGCAAACTGGCTACTTATCATAATAGAGATCAAATAATGGAGACAGGGGAGAATACACCGTGACTACGAAAAAAACCGTGTAGGTATTTTAACAACAAGGCAAAGATCAGCAGCTACCTGAAGTATTTATCAGCCTGTGCACCTTTACATTTACTGTCGATCATTCTTGATCATTCCTTTGTGTACTATATTATGCTTTAGTGACTTTGTATGCTTCTGGATGTATGGAGAGACTGTACAACATGATTTATGTTTTGCAGTTCTATCACTGAATCAGTGGCTAGCATTTCAGTTTCATTGGTTATCTTTGCATATATCTTCCTCAGGTAAAATTCTATCATGCTCATGACATAAGGAATGTATTGGGTTTTATTCAGTTATTAATCACAAAACTTGGGAGCAGAAGGAGATAAACTTTCATATGTCACAGACCAGTGACATGTACTCTTCCTATTGGCATACACACATATTCAGGGGTTTATTGTATTTACCTTGACCATGTAATATGTCATAACCCTATGAGAAGACAGACTTTGCACGAAGAAGATCACTGGGATTTAAAATTTCTACTAATTGAGACAGGTGGCAAGATTCAGTTGTTATGCAGCAATCAGGTGCGGTTCTTCTTGCTTCTCTCTTGAGACCAAAGGACAAGTTTTGGTGTTCTGATATCCTTTCTTCTTGTACTGTGTCTGTCCTTTTCTTCCTCATAGAAACATTGCAATGCATAATGGCAAGCCTAACACTTGCCTTTCCCCAGAGATGGCTGAAGGTACTGAGTAAAAACTTGCATGAATTAACAATGGGAATCTCAATATTTACTGGGAAACTCTCAACATATTTTCAGAAGGAAGTTCAAAGCCAAATGAGGAAGAAAAAAGCAAGAATGTTATTTTACCTTATTCCCCTCTCACCCTCCTTTCCTTTTAAAACTTCATCAGACTTTATGAGATTTTAAGTGCCATAAAACCTGGTCTAGGATTGCTGAGTCCTGAAAACAGGCAGAGATTTCATTTTGAGTTTTGGGTACACAAGGAACACGGAAGCCTCTGCAAAATTATTTTTTGTAAACAAAGACTATGTAAGAGTCAAAAATAATATATAGTTGGTTTTAAACTGATTTGTATGCACAACACAAAAGTATAAATGACTTCTGCAAGATTTATTGATTCGTGTCAAGGCATCATTACTTTTCAAAGTGTGAAAAATGATCATATATTTATGACCTGCCGACTGAAGCTGTTTTGTGAATTAGCAAAAGCTCTGGAGAGGAGCAGCCTAATTGCATTATCATAGAATCAGAGATGGTTGTCAATTTTCCCCCATTTAGCTTTTCTCCTTTAGTTTGTTAAAATGAAGGTGCCATACGTTGGTTGAATTCACTAATACCCTGATGAATGAGGTATTTTCCCAATAGGCTCACTACGAGTATAAACAGTGAATTAGGGATGATAGGTCATCAATCATATCTCCTTCAAACAGATCTTTGCCCTGAGATTATTTGTTGTATATTAAGAGCACTTACAAAGTTATCATAGAAAACACTCTGATGAAAAGACACTAAGTTGACCTTCATTCCCTCTTATGTGGTTTGTAAGGCAGTTTGTTTGTTCAGATTGATATCTCTCTGTGATGACATACTAATACCTAGTTTTTATTTTCTTGATTAACAGTCTTGGTTCCCTTTACCTTTTGAAATATGCATAATTTTCAAAGTATTCCCTTTCAATGTAACTATACTCTGTGGCTGAAATTCAATATCCGCCCTGAATTTTAAGTGAGTACTTTCATGAATTTGAGGGTGTTTCTGGATTTCAAGAGCTATGCTGGTTCCATTTTTATAGGAAGCTGTCATTTACGCTCCTCTTTGGAAAGGTATTTAATCATCATCGGGGTAGTGTCTATGTACACACTGTACTGTAAGCAAGTGTTTCATCTCCATTGATGAGCACCAGCCCCTGGTGGAAGTTAAGCATATGTTGAAGCAGTGTCCTGGCTGGAGGCACTTTCCTGGATGATATCCTTAATTTAAACCAAAAAAAGGTCAAAGGCAATCTATAATTCACAGTACCTTTCACCTCCTGCAATGTGACTATGGCTGGCTCCAGCTGTGATGCTGAGTCAGTGGGGGAGGCAAAGCAGGAATTCATCTGTAATTGCGTCCTGCGACCAGGGCTGCATCACGTGAGGCCCTGTAACAAGCTGTGCTAATAATGTGCTAACAGATGCGGGAGGGCTCCTGCTCCTACTCCCAGCAAATCTATGACTTATCATGCTTATTAAGCTGGAGGTAAATTTGCCCTTCAAAAATGCACATCCAACACCCACTGAAATCATCAGGAGCACGGTGCAGCAGGGCTGGCGTCAGCGTTGGCTCAGCCTGTTCCTTTCCCTGGCTGCTTATGAAGCTCTCCCATCACATCCCTTTGGTTTCCAGCCAGGAAGGTAGTACACTGGGCAAGAGTGGAGGAGCAGAGTGTCAAGTGATGCTTCCTTCCCCACATACCAGGTGCTCCCAGCATACACAAAGTGCTGCTTTTTGGGAGACGCTGGGCCAAAAGCTGTGCTACATGTTCTTCAGTCCTCAGCAGACTAGCTTTCCTAAGAATTTGTTTGGATCCTCATCCACCAAAATGAGATGTATCAGGCACAGCAGCATGACAGTGAGGGCACAGCAGGTAGACTGGAGCAATTATAACAATCTGAGTGCTGGATTTGTAGGGTATTTACATCCAAAGGTTGGGAGCTTTACACAGTCACTGTCTTTACCATGGAGCAATGCAGCCAATACCTCCAACAGTGAGCTGTCTGTACTCTGGAAACTGGGCCAGAAGGGAAAGGATCCTTCATTTACCTCCTTGATGTGCAGTTACTCATGTTGATAGAAAACTTTAAAGCTCTGACACTTATTTAAGAGCTGAATTTTTGTTTCAAGTTATTTTTTTCCCATCACATGCTTTCAAACATGGTTGTAGCCTGCACACTTACGGTTATGTAGTCTTATCTTGAATGGTATGGCCTAATTATATTGCCTTATTTAATTCCCTGTGCACTGACTCTGGCTGGAATATTTTCAGAACTTAAGTACATGACAGTCTTTTATAAGTTGGTTACATTTAAGTGCACTTATGAAAATCTTTTTACTTGAATATTAGGAGCACAGCTTCCACTGCTCTTCCTAATCGCAACACCGTGGGCATCTTTCTGAGAAGTCCCAAGGACGCTGTGAAGACCATCAAATTACAGACATGCATTTGGAATCCTATTAATAGTTGTATAATAAAACATTCATACACATGCTAAAGAAACCCAAAGGAATGCTAACACAGTGTGTGCAAGTTCTGACTCACCTCGATGCTTATGGATATTTTCCCCATTAGAAAACAGCTAACACCTTCAACACATGAACCTGTGACTACCAAAACGCTAAACGCTGTGGAGAGAAAAAAAACTGATTCCTGGACTGAAGCAAAAATCCCAAGGAAGGCAAACTGTTTGTGAGATTTTAAAGACAATTTGTCTAAAGAAAGGTGGGATCTTGCATAAATAAGATTTTCTGTAGACAAGTATTATCACGGAACACATACATGTGACTGCATGATCATGGGGTTTCTTTTTGGAAACAAATTCTTAAGAGACGTTGCTGCATTCGTATTTCCACCACTGGCACCTCACGTGTTGCAGGGCCGGGGCTGTGAACGGGGTTCAGATTTGCTATTCAGCAGCTGGAACTCATTGTTATTATTCAGCAGGCTAAAGGATGAGTCAACGAGGTATGATAAGGTCTAGAAGATTAGGTAAATGCACAAACAAGCTGAGGGAGGAGATGGCACAGTGCTGGCTGCCCCTTTCCACGCTGTATCTTCTGTCGGCTCTTAACAGCCTTTAACATTACGGTGAAACTTTAAAGACAGAGAACAGCCTTAAGAAAGGGAAGAATTGTAGGTCTTTCGTGAGGTTAGTATTTCCTCTGAGAAAAAGCAGGAAGATTTAGGATAATGGAAAGGTGTTACTGTAATAGCAACATAAACTAAAGTGGGCGATTTCTAATTGAACAACGGGTGGTCCTGTTTTTATCAGTGTATGGTACCGCCTGTTTTTGTCTCCATGATCACTCTTCTTTTGTCATTCAGCTATATAATCACCACCTTTTGTAAGATAATCACAGGTAATTAACTTTGTAACTGTTCTTGTCCTGTTAGACTAGTAATTGCCGGTCTCTGAATCACAGATCTAGGAGGCTTCTCAGATAAAGGAAGATATGATCTAGCAGCAATTTCAAGTTTTTGACAACTGATTGAGGGCCGATTGTTTTACACATGGTGATATATTTACGGCAATTCTCGCTTTGATAGTGGGTCTGAAAGGTTAGACTGAAATGAACTACACTTCTAAAAATGCATTGCTCATAATAGTGAGATTTGTGCAACCTTCCCAGGCAGAACATTTAAATTCTTCTACTTTTTTGTTCTTCATAACTTTGATTTACTCTTAGATGTACTGCACTGTGGGTCAAGTGGAACAATTCAGGTCTGAATAAGGAAAATAGCAATTGCTTTATCAGTTCAGAACAAAAGTACATCTTACCCAGTCAGCTCCTGAGAGTAAGGTAAGCACCAGCAGTTGCTTGAAGAAGTAAAAATAAACCATAGCAAATGCAGTGATATCTTCTTAGGATATGTTCCTGGCCTCCAAATATCTGTACCTCAAGGGCATTTTGAGATGCAGGTATAGTACTTTAATTAAATATTTTATGATTAGTTTTTAATGCATCAGACATGGATGAATAGGATGTTTTCACATTCATTCTGTGATCTGGAATTCTACAATATTGAGTGAAAGATGCTGTTCATTTTTTTGCTTTTAACTTGCTGTTTAATGTGATGCCTCCATTACTGTCCCTCACAATATATCCTATCTGAATCAGGGAATATTTGAAAACAGTGCTAGGTATCAGGGAAAATAAAACAGTAACAGACTATTTGAAATGTTTATAAACTGCTGTAGTTATCAAGATACATAAAGCTCTTTGTTCATTGGTAACTAAATATAAAAATAATTTAATTAATTGTTAGCAACATGGCAGAGGAAACATGGCATGTTGAAGCATTTTATATTCAATAACTGTGGCTTAGTATAGGTTAATAAAGGTTTCTCTAAAATATGTCATTTGTCTTCAAACTTTTTATTATTACAGACAGAAGTAATTTTTGTCAGAGCCCATAATGCTGAAGGTAAAATCAGGAATACCTATATGTCATGTTAGAAATTATCACTTTGCTTGAGTTCCATTTTACTTGAGTTTAATTGAATATTGGCAGAAATGGCTCAGGTATGTGGCAAGTCTTCATCACATGGAACCTGGTCTGCATGTCCTAAGAGAAATAATATAGTCTGGCTCAGCTACACATTACTGAGCTATACATGCAGTAATTATTTAATGAAGTTCTGGTACGTGTGTAATGCAAGAAACTAGATTAGATTATCATGATGGGCTTTTGTGGCCTTAAAATAAATAGGATCTATAATATGAAACTGTCTTCATTCAGGTTAATCGTCATCAGCTGAATTTTGCCATCCTGCACATGGTGAGACTCATTTATTTCAGGGGAATTGTTCACCATTCTGTGCACTGGGAAAGATTCAGACCCATGTTGATGAATGTTGTGCAAAAGGGGTTTGAATAATGAGAGAACGCACTATTTGAAATAGTATATTAAATATATGAAATACCAAGGTAAAAAAGGCTTTGCTCCCCTCTATGGCCAGTATCCATAAAGCTCAAAACACTCTTGTGAGGAGCAGAACAGGTCAGGGAAGGCAGGAATAGAAAACCTCTGCCCCCTCCCCAACATGTATCAGTGCCCACAGCATCTTTCTCCATCCTCCACAGGGAGAGCACGGTGGCAACCAGCGCAAGAATTAAAATCACACCGACATTGCTTATATGCCTCCAAATCCCAGTGCTGTTCAGATTATGGTTAAATGTCCCAAGACAGAATTCAACACCTGGCTGAAAAGTTTTGCACCTGGCTTCAGTGCTTGATTCTCATATGAAGAAGAGCTGAAGGAACACAGCTTGTACTTCTTCCAGCACTGCCTTTCAGAGTACTCGTGTGTGCAAACAGAAACAAGAGGTCAGCAACTGAAGAAAGCATCATTGCCACCACAGACACTGCCAGATGGGGTGATCCTGTCTGCATCTGTCAGTGGGGGTGTCACTTCATCACTGCTGACTTTGGAGGCAATGCTAATGGCTGAAAGCTTTTGTGTTCCTGCTGGACCCATTTCCCCATCCCACAGTGGGCTACCTTGGCTGTTGTGCTAAGGCAGTGTTTTGGGAAGAAGGCAGACCTGGAGATTTGCAACACAAAATTCTTTTTCTAAAAAAAACCCCCATATTTAGGATGGAGGCACTTTTTAACACAGATCAATGCACTGATCTCCACCAAATGGCTGCCAGGAAAGGAGATTACATTGCAGCTGGAGAGAGAGCAAACAGCTGGAATGGGAGGGCTAGAGGGAAACCTTACAAGCTTGCCCCTGAAGGAAAGAAGTATCCCATATCCTGTGGTTCTGCTGTACTTCAGGATAAACAAGATGTCTGTATAGCAGAACATTGTCACAGGATCAGGATTTCCTATTTCAAAAGTAACCATCAGCTTAGCCCCATATTTCTTTTAAGTACCTCAGCTTTGCCCTGGTGTTCATGTAGCAGCAGCAGCAGTTAATTTTCCTGTGACAATATTCTATTCTGCTGACATTATCTCTTAAATATAAAACTATTCTATTAAGGTGGATGAATTGAATTTCATTTCCTCTCACTTCAAATAATGGCATTCTATTCACATCACTTTCAGTACATCATGGCAGACTATGGACTTTTGTTAGAGGTTGGTACCTGCTAATGCTGTTACAGCAAGGGTAGAGATTTCCATTATAAATCCTCTTTTACGGTGTTTTAAATCTGCTAGAAAAGTTCCCTCCAAGACGAAACCTTGCACCAGGAAAAAAAAATTAAAAAATTGAAGTTAAGAACTATTTGGCTTGGTTGTTTTAAATATCTTTCAATTGTATAAATAAATGGAAAGTTTTTCAGTTCAAGACATATTTAAAATTTCTATAAATCAGCATCTCTTCAGCTCAAGGATGTAGTTTGACATTAGTTCATAATGTATTCTAATTGCTTTTTGTACTATGAAAAATAACAACTTCTTAAACTTTGGAGAGTGTGTCTTCTACATGTCAAATAACTACTTTACATAAGGGGTTTTGCTGCACATATTCTAAATATGTTTTTATCCCAAAGAAATGTTAAAAATAACATATTCATAAATCTGCCTTAATTCATGCTTTAATGGTAAACTTTTAACACTTATGAAACAGCTGTTACAGTCAGTATTTTTTTTTGTGTGTTATAACAACTCCCTGTTTAAAAGTCATGATGTAACCTGATTCAGAAAAACACTTAAGCAGGGCTCATGGAGCAGAACAAGGAACATACAAGACAACACAGAAAAGCAGTCTGTTCTCTCAGGCAAAGTGGCTGGGCTGGATGACCAGAGTCTGGAGAACGTGGCAGCTGTTGGCTCTCTCATCTCTGGCTCTCCTGTCATCTGCATGTCCCCTTCGGGCTTTTGTCTCTGAAGCATATGCATTCTTTAAAACACAATTTGCTGCATCACCCCTAAAGAAATCCCTTTGTAAGAGGCTGTGTCACAAAACAAGAAAGAAAATTCTGGGTATAGCAAATTCTCCTCAATTCTAATACTAGCAAAAGATACACCGTTTTACCAGTAGCCACAGTGTAGAGAACATAGGCATCTTTTTAACTTTGACAGTTCTGTTTTTCAGAAAAACACTCCTGATTTTCTTATACCTCAGAACTTTCTGAATTATGTGTGCACTCGTTATTTATTGAATATTCATTGATCAATAGAAATGCCTACCTACTCTGCTCTTATTTTCACGAACCCTTTCATTAAACCCACAGCTTTCCCTGGACCTCAGCAAGCATGGAATTGAAGTCCAAGCATACACTCTTTGAATGCACACACGTTACATCACACTAAAACACACACAAGAAGCATTAATAGGTGCATGTATTATGACAATTGCACATTATTTTAATGTGCTGCAATTCTGAGAAAAACATTAAAACATGTAGTGCTCAGAGATTTCACCAACTTTCAACCTGAAGGCTGGCAAATGCCTTATTCCATGTTTCTAAGTGGTAACTGACTTGAACAGGCATCTTCTTTCAAGCTAGCAAATTCAGGTTAAAAGTCAGTCTTTTTCCACCAGTCTTCTAAGTGGATGTTACATTATTTTACAGATATTTCAGATGTCTCACTGAGGTGACCAGGAAAATCATCTCTAAGGAAAACATATCTTCTAAAAAGGTTGAATGAAGAGCAATACACATATGGACCAGGGGAAAAAGTTTTCATTTCTTATTGCAGAAAGTATCCAGTAAATTAAAAGTGATGAACTTTACAGCAGTTCCTATCAATATGATTGGTCTCTCCAAGCAATCATTATCCTGGCTTTCAAACACTGTGAAGAAGGAACTCTTTCCAGTTATGAATTCACAAATGTGGTGTGAAGAGCAAAATGAGACATAGATAACTCATGAATTGCCACTGAACATTTTAGGAAACCAAATCATGAAATGTTATTCAAAACCTTCTGTGTGGTTTCCTACCTGTTCTACCTGCATCGAACTCCTTCCCTAAATAATGAGCTAGGAGAAATATCAAGCTCTCAGAGAGCTGTAGCAATGCGAGTAGTTTTCATGTGAGACATTCACTGTTTCAGGAACCTGTAAAAAAGAACGCTTCAGCACTCAATACTTCTGTCACCAGATGTGCTACGCCAGCCACATCAACCCTTTGCACTGACTGATGTGCCACCTCAAAAAAAGTTGTGTGTGATTTTTGACATTAGCCTCCAGTTTTCAAGATCATGCCTGAGCTCTGCAATCCCTTTTATAACTTTTTGATATCCTTGCAGAAGCCTCCTTTTGCTGATCACCAGAAGAATAACATACTAGTCTACATGGCTACACAATACCTGAAGAGAATGAAAGTTATGAGAGAAAAACAACAATAATTTAATTTGATTCCAAACATGTAGGATCTATAATTGGAATTCAGAGTATATGCACTAAAATATCTCCATGCTAAGCAGCTGTCATATGGCAGCAGGGACAATAGTGATACAGCATGTGTACTACTACCAGAGTAATTCAGTGTAACAGATCATTCTACATATTTAAGAAATACCAGAAAATCACACAGAAAATTGAACTGCAGCCATGCCCAAATGTCTTAATGACCAGAAGAGGGGGACTGCACACATGGATAAGAGATGCCAAGATGCAATTCCAACTCCTGAGTAATTACACAAAAAATTATTCCCTCTTTAGGCAAAAAGCTTGTCTACATGGGAAAGCAGACTGGAAGAGGTGTCACAAGAGAGTCACACTGCAGACAAACCCATAGAATGTTCCCACGTTTTTAAAAATTTTCTGACCTGAGAATGACCACAAAGGTCCCCAGGGTAGGTTTTAGGAGAGTGAGCAGCGTGAGCTGAAGTGCTTGAGAGCTTTTGCAGAAGAGAATGAGCATGGCTATGCCTCTTGGGATAATAAAGAGACTAGAAAAGAACATTAACCACCCCCTCGGTGATACTGAAGTTCAGGTATTGCAAGAAGGACTAAAATCGAAGTCTTTAGGTGTCATTCATAACAGTCATACAACACTATAAAAGACATGGGGGCCTTTAGTCCCTTTTCCAGGAAGGCAAATGATATAACAAGTAACAGGTGAATATATATATTTATATATGTACATACATCTATATATATATATAACTAATAATATGGCTGACTTCAAGGATGGTTTGGATCATCTTGATTTGAGAGGGCATATGTGAGGGTGTGGAAAGGCAACAATTTCTTGATCTAAGAAAATGTGCTAGTGAAAGCGGAGTTAGTATAAGAACACATGCTGCTGGTAAAATAAGATGTTCATGGGCACTGGAGGTCAGATGTGCTGACACTTCTGAGATAAGTTGATTGTGAAATTGCTGCATTAAAATTTTAGAAGAAGATGTGTAAAATTAAAAAAAGATAAATCCATCTTCACTTTCCTAGCTTGAGCAGTTTAAGAGATGCTCAGCTGTGACTAGAGAGGAAAGGATGCCAACTTTCCAGCGTGTGTGTGCACATTTCTTTTGCTCATAATTAATAGCCCCTGTGCTTGCTAAGTTTTTGGAAAGCAGCTCGCGGCTTACCTAGGTAATGCCTTCTGACAACGTTTTGAAGATCAGTTATGTCATATGGCTGCCTTTTAGAAAAAAAATTGTAATGCATAGCAGTGCCATATGGCATCTCTGAAGAATCAGCCGGATTGGACAGACATTCATTGGATAAAGTCCCACAGCACTTGGAAAAGAATGTAGTCCTGTTGCCAAAATGTGGCCTTTGTTAATCTCCTAACTATTATTGTGCAGAAACCAATTCATCTGTATTAATTATAAACAAATTTTAATTACTTCAGTAAAAGCTCATTATACAAATATCTAATGCCAAACAAGCTGCCTTAACCCTTTGTGAGACTCCAAAGAAATCTTTAGATGTTTGATGGTAGATGTTCTGTGAAAAGCTGAGACTTCAGCAAGAGTGCAGAGTACAACTGTGTGACATTTATGTTTTCCTCTCTTCATATTTCATATTGTATGTGCGTTTTACAGACTCTATCAAAATAGTGTGTCTGTGGTTATAAAAGGCCATTTACAACTCAAATCTCAGAGCATATAACTGAATCTGACATTTTCTATTGTTTAAGATTTCAAAGTAAAATATAGTCCATTATAAAATTGCAGTGACTCTCAATGGCATGAATAATGTGACAAACTGTGACCTGCTCATAGTAAAGCATTCACCACCGCCCAAGCTCACTTGCAGTTTTTCTGTCTGGCTTGTAGCCCTACCATCAACCAATCCACCTGAGATGCAGGGGAATGGTGTTTGGGGGTAGCTCAGGTGCAGCTGTTGATTCTGTGGTCTGCACCCATGAAGAAGCTTTTGAGTCTGCTTTCTCTCACAGGAATATGTGTTTTACAGTAAAGTTAAGCAAAACACTGCAATTATACTCACCAAATCTTTGTGTAAAATTTTCATTTTTTATTCATGCATACATATTTGTCCTCTTTAGCTTGGATCCTTCCATTTGTTGGAGTCACTTTTTGTGCAGTGTTCCTAAATACAGCATAGCCTGTCCAAGGCATCCGACACCAAAAAAGGGCTTTTCTAATCTCAGTTTGGGACGGGTGGGTGATAATGCTCTTCCTTGTAACTTCCTTGTAACTTCCTTGTAACTTCCTTGTAACCTTGTAGGAGTCCGAGAGGTTAACCCATTCAGACTGCTCTGTCACACGACATATTAACACAACAGGCCCAAGGTCAAGAAAACACAAAGCGGGACCCTGGAGTTTTGCCATGAGTTTCAGCTGTGAATGAAATCCAAAACTCAGTGAAAAAAAGAACAACTTTCTTAGAGGTCAAAACCATCCAATCTGTCTTAACTATCCATCTAACTTGAATTATTAGAACATACATAACCTTATAGTATGAAACTCTTGCAGTCTTAAATCTCTCCAGAATTGCTGAAAAATTGACCCACCTTAATGAAACCTACAGGAGTTTGACATACTGAGAGTTACAAATGACATTTTGCAAATATGTATATTTTCTTATTTCACAGGACTTTTCCTATCAGACAGCATAATCTTAAAAATTTATATTTGTGAAGGAATTTTTGAATAATATGTGAACTTGGTTGCTATCTGTGGTTTTATTTCACCACATCAACCATTTTGTCTTAACAAACATTCCCAACAGTATTCAGATTTGGACCTCAATAGCTTAAAATCAATAGAACCAATTCATGCCTTCTTTCTACCTTAAACTTTGGAATTCTCACTTAAAATATAATTCTGTCTCCCTCTAATTTTAGTGGTTTTGCTGTATTAGCACAAATATTGTCATGAAAGCTAATTCCACGGTAATTAATACATGGTTTATCTCTGTTTGAGACTTTTGGTAATGTTATCTCCAATCATCAAAGTTAACTACACCTTCTCTATATTAAATTGACAGAAGCACACTCACGGCTCTGTACGTAATGGCCTTATGACCACTGAGTGGCCTTATGACCAATAAATAGTTTTATACTCAATGAACAGTCTTTAACATTAAGGACCATAAATTCCAATGGCCCGTGCAAACTGTTGAGCAAAGATGTTCTCTGGCATAACATTCTGTTTTCCTGGAAATTACTGACTGAAATGTTGTGTAGAGAGCTAATTTCTTCTCCTTAGAAGACTGAGGGAAATCACAGAAGGAGAAATATGAAGCGGACAGTTTTTGCTAAAAGCTTGCTAATCCACTACACTTTTAGGAATCCATATCTCATTTTACATCCAAATGTACTGGCATCTTCCAGTAAAAAAATATGAGTAACAAATGCTGAAGTCCAAGGACCTTCAAATATTAAATTGCCATAGATAACTTCTTGGTTTTCTGTGGTATTTATGGGAAATTTTCATGTGAATTAAAAATTAACATTGATATTGATAAGTCAAAACTAGAAGCCTAAAATTAGATACCTATGACATACTGTGATACCTCATTAATAAGTGGGTATTCAGGGATCTACTATGGAGTCCTCACTGAAGTAATATTAATATATTATGTATAAATTTTATACATAAAGCAAGCAAGCTGTCAGTATTTTTGAACACGGATTTATGTACCTTTAAAGCTAATTTACGTAGCTTTAAACAACCATGATGATCCAACTGAAATAAATAAAACGCTCTAGCAAGGGGAAGATGAGAAACAAAAGATTATTTTCCAATTCCCTTCCCAGAGGTTCTGTCTTACTAGATAGCTCATTTTATTTCAACTAAGTTATGTAAAGAACATGTTTTCATTACATCCAGAATAAAAAGCATGGAACCAGAAATTCTTATTACTGAAAAATCAAATATGCTGTAGAAAATGTATGCTTGAAAGTCTTAAATTACATTTTATGTTTTGCCTACTTGGTCTTTTTTCCCATTATCTCTTACAATTAGGCCTTAGTAAATTGAGGGTTACAGTCAAAAACAGCAAGGAAGAATCATGAAGCTGGCAGGACTGACTGTGCAAGTAGCCAGAGCATCTGTTTCAAAACAGTGCCATGAAATGAAACTGCAGGGAAGAAAACGCATCAAGGAAAGAGATGCATTATCAAGAAACCAGTGGCAGTCAAGAGGAAAAAGCCAGAGAAACTCAAATTGAAAGTGATACAAAATTTGGTGCCACAAAAATGGGTGACAGGTTATGCACTAACTGGCAAGGTTAGACTGTCCTGGACTTGTTTGGAGAATGTTAGAAGCAAAAAGCACCTATCACACCACTATCAGAGCAGGCATGTGCTGAAGCAGCCAAAAAATCCCTTATTATTAAGCTCTGCCTGTTTTTTGAGCCTGCCAGACCCTGACCAGAGTTGTATGGAATGTGGTTTGGTGAACTTATTTGTGTGTTTGTCTTTGTACTATATTAACTGTGTAATAGGCAAAAAAAAATTAATCAGGAGAAATTAGGGGCAGGCCATCAGTGTCTGAGACCAACTTAAACCTCATCAAAGGTAGCAGGCGAAGCTAATCTGGGAAAGTAGAAAGGTACTTACCATTTTGCATGTCAGGCCCAGACTATCATTCTGTGTATAGTGTTGCTGAGAGCAAAATACCAAGGGAAAAATCTAAAAAGTAGTAGGATGCTGTGCTTCCATGTTGTATGTGTATAATGGAGCCCAGGTACAAGTAGGGATAATACCCTTCTAAGGAATACTGCTTTCTTTCCCTTTATGAGCCTAAGGAGCTGGGGCTTCTAATGGTAACAAGCTTCAGTATTTGTGTCAGACCACATTCAGCATGCGTTTATTCTAACAGCTACAGAGCACTCTATGATGGACCTTTGTGTCCTAGGTTAATAAAAACTTCAAAAGGGAGTTGATAAAAATAGCAGATGTCATAGTATTTTTTCTTGGGGAAAAAAAACTCCATGCCTAGCAATGTGAACCACTGTACTTTCCTGGGCTTTTAGTATTAAGCAATTAGCATTACTCTAAAATTTACCACAGCCCAAATTAATAATAGGTTCATTTTAAAATTCTTTAAGGCTGACTGATTAATACCGTGGAAAGAAACCATTTCTGCCTAGTGCATGAGACTATTTTAATTTCTGTGATGTTGCAGTTCCTCAGCTTATGAAGAGGTTTGGAGAAGTTTCCCAATGTTGATCATTTTACAGTAGGACAGGTTCAATCTGAAGGAATAGCTGCCAGTGATCCCTTTGGGTTTATGGCTCTTGTTGATGCCCTTTCCTTACAATGTTGAACTTGCACACGTGTTGCAGTGTAGGTTTTGGTTTACTGGGAGTTACAGAAGGTATGTAACTTTGCTGAGATCTTCTTTCATTGGGAAGAAGAGCTGGTAGCTTGTGACTATTAAAGTCTGTCACTGAGAGAAGAACAGGATTCCTCTTCCATGATTTTTCCTTGGAGCTATCATTAGACTGCATTTGTTGGGTGGGGATGGGGTGGGAGGCCAGCTATGCTGCCTGGGGCTGAGAGCACTGCACTGGTCCAAGGCTGATCCCATGCCAGTCACCTTCTGGGTGTTGTGGTTCTTGTTCACACTGTGCTGCTGTTTTCTCGCTTGGATCTTTTTATTTCATATGAAGAACCCTGGTGAAAACTACTAGGTAAAGCAGAGAACTATGATAATCACTAGAGAACCTGAAAAAATATTTGTAGTGTTAAATACCACGATCATGCACTTTATGACATGGTACCCTTATAAACACTTTGTTCTTACCTGAAAGTCTGTGAATCATTTCCCCTCATTTTGTTCTTTACCAAGAACTACAGTTGCCACAAAACCAGATCTATTCTTGATTCCTTTTTAAAGAAACCATGTTTGCCAATTCTGCTAGTGGTTGAAAAAAGCACACCACTCAAAATAGTATATTTGATAGTGTGAGTAACCTTTGAAATGATCTGTGGTATTTTTGCTACAGATAACCATCCTATAGTGTTGCATAATGATATCCAAATAGTGAAACAAGATTTCCGAGAAAGACATTGAGTTAGTCTGGAAGAATGACCCACCCTGTGTAGGAAGCAAATACGTACAGAAATAAAAGAGGCGACAGAGTTTTTCTTCTCTCTTGTTGTAATTTTAAGTTCCATACTTACACAACATGAGTAGAGGAAACGATGGAGGGAAATGAAGGGAACTCCCAACTCCCTCTACTGGGAAGAACCAGAAGACCTGCTCTGGACATCGTTCCTTGTCCTTTTGTTATTTTTGTACATACATTTACTGTTGCTTTCTCTGAAGGTTTTGTTTTTGTCTTTGTTTTGGTTTTTTTTTTTGGTAATTGGGTCATACTTCAACATGCACAATGGATCCTATGTTGCTATCAGCAGCTTATTTCTGTGTGACTGCAGGTGCTGCTGAATGGTGAGTGCTCTGGGTGGTATAAATCTTGGTAAGTTGGCTTTGCTAGGATGCTGAAGTCTGACTCTCATCAGGGAACTACTGTTGGAAGAATGGAGGAGTGAGGGCCCACAGAGCCAAGAATAGCACCTGGGCAGAGCAGAGGTAGCAATGGTCTTTTGGAGCCTCTTTAAAGGTGTAAATCCTATAAAGGAGCAGGATCCCCTGACAAGCAGTGGTAGCAACGGCACTGAGCTCCAGCCCATCTGACTGCGGACTGCAGAGCTGAGAAGCCCCACCTGCTCTGAGTGGATTCACACTAGAGTGTGTTTTGGAAGGACATTTCTGTGAGAGCAGTGGGGTCACTCCTGAGTATTCCCGCCTGACATAGGAAATAAAGGGTTTTGCCACATAGGTTTGTTCTGACATCCTTATGACCTTGACACTGAGAATCTAGTACAGTCTCTAACCAATATGTTGGCATATAAACTGGAGCAGATTTTATATTTCTGATTAAAATACAAGTATGACTTTGATGACTGACAAGAGACACTTTTTTTATTCCCCCAAATCTTATATTCTCTGTTACTCTGATTCTCATAGGAAATATAAGTGTTTGGTAATATGGAGAAGCACTTGCAAATACAATGAAGTAAGTTTAATTTCCTAATTCACAAGGCCAAAAGTATGAATATTATTATAGGAAGAGATGTAAACCACATGATAGATTTTTTAAGAAATACTGCCATGGCACACTGAACATTGTCCCCATCATAGCCACTCGCCTCTAGAAGTTACACCTGTGAAACAGAGTGGCTCTTTCCCCTTTTTTGTACTGTTTTATGACATCCTATCAAAACAAAATGCAATGCTCTCTGTATTTCCAGACATGAATGTAATCAAATGGCATGTGTGAAATTAATAGTACAGAAAACTTAGCACAAGGAGTGATGAAATACACTTTAGCATGAAGAGTGGTGATGTACATGTTAGCACATCAATTTATCCAATGTGAAGTCAAGCAGAAATTATTTATAAATCATTTGTCTTTTTAAAGGAGGGCGATGCTAAGATGTTGCCCTTAACATGTTTGATAAGCACATTCTGATGTGATTTAAGTCTTTAGATAGACTCAAAATGAATACAGAGAGCCTTGTGGCTTTGATACCAACAAGAATGAACACATCAGAGAGTGCCTGATATGTAGAATTGTAAAGAACTGACAAATATGACTCACAGAAATCTTACAGTTAAACGCTAAGGTAAATTTAAAAAAATGTAGGATAAGTGGCACAGAAATAATAACTTACGAAAAATGAAAGCTTCTGTGAGGAGAGGAAGACAGAGAAGAGAGGGAGGGAGGGAGGGAGGGAGGGAGGAAGGAAGGAAGGAAGGAAGGAAGGAAGGAAGGAAGGAAGGAAGGAAGGAAGGAAGGCAGGAAGGAAGGGAGGGAGGGAGGGAGGGAAGAAGAGAGGAAAGAAGGAAGGGTGGGAGGGAAGGATGGAGGGAGGGAGGGAGGGAGGAAGGAAGGAAGGAAGGAAGGAAGGAAGGAAGGAAGGAAGGAAGGAAGGAAGGAAGGCAGGCAAACTTGATCACCCCTTATCAAGGAAATGGGACAGAACCAACACATACACAAACCAGAGATCACAGGGTGACTGTGTGTCCACACAGATGGAGGAAGATGACAGCTCTCACCTGCAAATGTGCAGAAGGAGTGAATGCTCTCAGGCATCTCCTCATTTTAAGGTGTGGTTTACCTTTACTGTGGATCAGGAACCTCAGTCGCCAGTATGAAGTAACTGAGGACAGGTAAGCAGATGAAATGTAAAGAAGCCAATGCTGCCAAGCCCAGTTTTGATTTCCTTGTCCTGACTTCCCTGAGGACAGTGACAGTAGTTCCCACTTTGCTTTGGTGATGAGGGATCGGGTTGGTCCTGAGAGTTTCAGTTGGACACTCTGGCTTTAAGCAGAAAAAAGGTGAGAGAGGTCTAGGATATGAGCAATTTGAAATTATTTACAGTAGCCCAGGAGAAATGTGGAAGCACTCTGGAAAGTATTCCTTATGTTTCCATTAAGAACAAAGAAAAATAAATCCTCTCTCTTAGATTTTTGTTTGATTTTTCTTTCTACATAAGTCTAAATATCTAAGGCTACACTGAAGAACCCCACAGTAGTGGTCAAAAGCTCAGTTGGATGGAGACATACCACACTCTGAATCAAAATCTGCTGCAGTTATTCGGGAAAAGATGATTTTCCCCCTCTAATAATGTCACTATTAGGTAAATCTTTCAAAGAGGTTTTGCACAGTGAACAGAGCAGATAAGGCCAGTTTGGTGAAATATGTCAAATTCAGTAAAAAGTTGTTTAACCCAGTTGAAGTGGTATATGTTCCTCTCGTGCCAAGTATCATGTAAAGTTGCATTTTCCACAATTTAAAAGAAATCATTTAGGATGAGCTACAGATTAGAGCTCAGATCTGAACTGTTTCTTTTCTGACATCAGTTGTGGTGCAAATACCCCATAAGTAGACTTAAAATGTCTTTTCTTACTTTTTTCTTGTCAGCAGGAAGTTGATTCATAATCAACCATCTTCCAACAATCTTACAAGATGCAGGTAGAAACTCAGACAAGATCTACTGCATCATGACAGTGCTGAAACAATACATCATTTAGAAATATTGTTTTGATCATCGGACTGGCATCACAGATATCTCAGAATTATTCCAAAGGACTTCCTATGAGCCCTAAAGGGCTCTTTACTATATAATTATAGTAATAGGTTATTGGGAGTTTGAGAAAGATTGCAACATTAAAGTTAACACAAGTTGTGAAGGTCATGTAAGCTGCTGGACTTAAGCAGCAGGAAATACAGGCTATGTCAGTCAGGATATGTGACAGACATGAAGTAAAATGGAGGTAGAAAAAAAATCAAGACTATATTTGAAATACTACCATATAAAAATATATCAGAACTAGTGCAGTTCATCAGCATGATAAAATTTGAAGCAAATTCATACTTAAACTCTCATTAAAAAGGCCAATCTTTTTTATTAACTGCTTAGAACAGACACTGAAAATAAACAGGATGAAGAACAGGAGTGTGTTTTTGAGAGTTTAAAGACTCTATTGACTACATTCTCAGTTCTGGCATTTTATGATATTTCTCTGTCTACAGCTGTTTCAGCAGATGCCAGCAGCTATGGTCCTGGTATGGTGCTACTCCAATTACATGGACATGATTGGAAACCTGTAGCTTATTGTTCCAGATAGATTTCAGATGCCAAAACCAAGCACAATCCAATAGAGAGAGAATATTGGGCAACCATATGGGCACAAAAGAATGATATAGCATGTTCTTGGTCCTGATAATGTCTAATGACAGGCCCATGATTCCCATGTTATTAATAGGGTACTCTTTAGACTATAGAGATCATTCACTCATTTGAAATACGGACTAATTCCCCTGCTGCAAAATCTGTTCACATTAAGCTCATCTGGAAACTTATGGAGATCACTCTTGCCAGTAGAAGTGGTCATGAAAGCCAAAGTGCAAGTTGCTGTCCTTTTGATGCACTGGCATCACTGCAGAAACCAGATGTGTTAAACTAATCACATGTGGTTTTCGCACTATTGCTACACAGGTTTTAGTGATCTAACCCTGCTAGCTCTGGCATTTATCAGTGGTCATCCATGGCTTCAGCAGGCAGACAGACAAAGCCCAAGACTATCTGCCCATAACTAACAACTCTTCAGGTTTCCTGTATCTCTTTTCTAAGAATTGTACTTTGCCCTTTAGAAGTGAAGTTATGACATTAAGAAACATTAGCGACGCTGATATTTACTCAGTCGAAAAGCAGTATATAGGCACAAGAGTTCCAGGTAAGTAGCTCCAAAATCTTGGGACAAAATCAGAAATCTTGTGATATCTAGGGGAAAAAAGAATCTGAGAAATCTCATACAAAATGCGAGACTCAACATTCAATGGGAGACTTCAGGAAATAATAGTGAAAGCAGTGTCTGAAGTAGAAAAATGTCTGGTTGGTTACTTGAGGTTTCTTGTTTTTAGTTTCTTTCTGTTTTTTTGATTTTAAGATGTGTGACTATCCTGCTTCCCACTCATTCCACACAGAAGTAAAACACTGAAAAGTTCATATATATCTATATATATAGATATGATCATATATGTGCATGCATATATATACATATGTGTGAGCTAGATGCTCTGTGAGCTATACAAAGCCTGTGAGCCCTAATTCAATAGTTTTTTTGATGTGGAATAACCCCCAATACACAACAACCAACCTGATGAAAATCTGCCATTTTTTATGGCTCTGCTTAAAGGCCTTCAGATGAACAGATGTTAACTCTAGGAATCCTCAAAATTTCTTCTTTAACTATTGGAATGAATCCCAAAGTTTATGGAAACTCATTAGGAAACCTTGTTCTGATATATCTGAATGGGCAAGTATATTAGACTCCCTCAGTTTTTTTCACTGCCTGTTACTGACCTCTGAAATGCTGATCAAGTGACAGTCATACTAATAAGGAGATAAATTTTGTTGAGAATGCTAAATTTAATAAACAGAAACCTCTAGCTTTGAAATCGTAAATCTGAAGGAATCAATTTCACAGAAGTCACAGAAAACAGAGAAACTGACTTCATGTTGAAATCACTGAAGCCTACAGTTCATCAGGAACTGCAATTTGCTGTCATGTAGCAAATTTCACTAGAAGATTGTTTATGGATTGAGAAGGTAAAGGGAGGGCCTGGGGAGATGTATGCTGTTTCCTCAAAACTATACGAGAAGAGAAACAAGCAAAACTGGGAAGCTTCCAGGCAAAAAACGTTAAGAAGAGAAATAGGCTTTTATTAAGTAAAGTTTGAATAATTACTCACTGTGACAAGAGGGAAATATTTGTTCACCTTCTCCCAGTGATCTGGTCAGTATAAAAACCTTTTCATTATACAAACTACAGAATTTTTAAAAGGACAAAGTGGAAGCTCATGCCACATCGTCAAATAAGAAATAGAAATTATTCATTAACTCTAATTTAAAATCTGAAACTTTTAAAAAAGTTTTCCTTGCAGATTTGTTACATTAGAGCTGAAGAACAGAACCAACTGTAAGTTCCTCCTTTGGCTGCATCATCCAGGGAAGATGTCACAGCCTTGAGACTGAGAGCCAGCCACCACTTACATGGCTCTGTACCACGCAGGTATCAATACCCTTCCCCAAACTAACAGACACCACAGTGACATCAGAAATGAAGATATTTAATCAGAAGTGCTCATTTCTGACACGACACCTCTCAAAAAGCTTATTTTCTTGTTGAGATGCTTAGAAAGTGGCAGGGGCTGCTGTAAGCTGGACCTTTTGCAGCACCACATCCTGTAGGTGGTGAAAGCGGCTCTGAAGTCACAGTTTCTTGGGTCTCTTGGATGATTTAGAGACACAGTTTATAAGTTGTGTCATTGCTGTCAGAGAAAAAAACACAAGTCAAACCAGGGGAAGTACTCCTTTCTATATTTTAACATGTTTTTGTATTGCAGACTAAAGATAGTTTCTAGTTTTGAAATTTGTCAAAACGCCTTCTAAATTTGACTTACCTGGTTTCTGTTATGTAGGACACAACTATCAAATATAATATGGGGTTTTTTCTTCCCCATGGTTAAAAGGAAAGTAATTATGTAAGAAGAAAAGAAGTTTGAGCGAAAAAAACATTATTTGAAAAGAACAGTATTTTTAGTAATACGGTTTGTGAGTGTTCTAGTTCAGCTCCTTTCCTAAGAAATCAGTGGCCAAACATGTCAGTTATTTCAGGGAGACAGAATCAGGTTGTTTCTGGAGACGGGCAATAAATTATTATGGCACTTCACATGAGGTTTTGACACATGCAGCAGCACCTAATTTCAAGAAAAGTTCCAGCAAACTGATGGAGCATACACCAGAATTCAACTAAAGGTGGCTGAATTTAGCTCTTTAACCATACAACTTGTGGATTTTCTTAGATATTCTCATTGCTACTTTCCCTTTAAAATGTAATTTTGCACGTTGCACTGTGTAGTGTTAAAAGTGTTATGTTTATTTCCTCATTTTTCTATAAATAATGTCTCACACTGTGCTTTGTTATTTCTGAATATTTCTGAATTATGGTTTATTTACTTCCTATGTCCTCTTGCATTTTTAAAAGTTTTCAAAAAGAAAGCTTTTGCCAGTGAAAGGGGAAAAAACCACTTCTCTCTTCTGCAACACATCATTTTTTCATTACTTCTACTTTTCCTGTTTGTCTGAAAGGAGAAATAATAAGTGACTGATGTATCAAAGCATCTTCCCTGTAATGATGTGCATATGAGACAACATTTTAAGTTGCTATTGATCTGCAAATAACAATTCCTGAGAAAAACAGATTTCATCAGTTTCTTTCTAAAAATAAACCAGGCTTTAAATAGAGTCCAACAAATGCAGTAATATCAGACTCAATTATCTAGCTGAGTTTTTTTCACAGCAGTTTGAAACATTGAAATACCATCTTTCTTCACTATGATACTTGATTGTTGGGGTTTTTTTTTCATAAAATATCTACTTTATGTTCATATGTATTTTTCAGCTTAAGCGGCGAACTACGTCCTCATTAGTACTTGAGTTTTTAATAGTTATTTTGTGAATTCTAACCTAGCCATGGAAGCCATGGACTATATCTAAGCAAGCTTTTGATTCACATATGAACAGTTATAACATATGAGTGTATACACAATACAATGTAAATACAGTGTAAAGGGAAATAGAATACCAACATATCTAGGTGGCTTTTAGAGTATTTCTGGACCTCTGTGAGGAGTTTCTCAGGTTATAGAGACACATGGATTTTTAAACCCACCACTACAATAAAAGTTGTATTCAAGAAAAGACTTTTTCTTGTTTTCAAGACAGCGGCTTTAAAACCTACCTTTGTTTAACTTAGTTTGATGCAAATATAAACAGTGGTTAGGGGGGATGTGGAAAATGCGGTTTCAGTTACATCATACTGAGGTCATGATATTAATAGAGTTCCCAGCTTAGACCAGTTTGTTTTTATTTACAGCTGGAGACATGGAGATCTGATACACCAAGAGAGGACTTCAGCTCTCTTTATGAAATCCGAATGGGCCAGATTTTCCATACAGAAGCAGGATTAGTATATTGGTTAGTTACAGCCAGCAGGGAAATGCAGTTTTATTCCCAATTTAAGCATGTATGTAAGTGGAATAATGTACTGTCCGCATGTCAGTGAAAAAGATAAGAGAGTTATGTTGTTAGCCTTCCATATACAAAATGTCACTGTACTCTTTAGGGGACATAGCACTGAGGGACTATGTATACACAAAAGGAAACCTGGAACAGATCATGCACCTTGGATCCATTACCTCATAGTAGCCGTGCACCATTATGTACATTACAGATGGTTGCTGTCTCTAGTTAAACAGTAGGTATATTTAAAAAGGGAACGTGCTGGCCTTCAGAGATTGTCCTAAGAGAGGCCTCCCCTCCACCTTGGAGGAAAGGGTCCCTCAGCCTGCAGCTCAACTGTTGAGGGACTTCTAGTGGTGTTTAGGTAAGAAGCTTCATGGCTGCTTATTTTATTACTGTCTGATATCAGACCACTATTGTTTATTGCAGGTGGCTGCCCGGCAGGTGGGAAGTTGAGGAACTGTATGCATGTGTGTTAGGGCAACGGTTTCCCCTTGCTAGGCGAGGTATCCCGTGTGCGAGTGTGTGCGTGTGCTGCGTGGCAGTTAATACAGCACTTATTGCTTCCAGGAACCTCAACAGCAAAATGTTTCCTGCACTGTGACAGTGATGAAAAACAAATTTATTCTTTCTATTTTGGTGTTTTTGTGTTTGTTAAAGAAGAAGCACCAAGCCTATATTATTTCAGCACAATCTATTCTCTTGGTTTCAGCACAGACAAAAATATCTCAGCAGG
>NW_008237244.1:5902612-5906943 GCF_000691975.1 Corvus brachyrhynchos
TATTTTATATTTAAAAATACATTTAAATATTAAATTGATGAATATTCAATACCTATTTGTTTGCATAACTAAAACATAGACAATGGATTCAGACAAGATAAGCTTTTTGCTTCTGTAAAAAAGAAACTTTTCAAATCATTTTTTGTCTCTTTTTGCTTGGTGTGCTTTATTTAACCAGTAGAATTTTTTTTTTCTTGAAAAGATCTGGGTTTTAATAAGAAGCCATATTTCACTGAAAATGAGTGACAAAGCTGGCATTCCCACAAATGACTGCCAATATATTATTTTTGTTTATGTGATCTTTCCAAAATAACCCAGCTCCCCTTTTTCTGTCACTGTGCATATATTCTTCTGCAAAGTGCTTCAGGATGCTGCAAAATTAAAGCAGTTTTAGGACTCCTGACAATGACAAAAGGCAAACAAGAACTCAAAAAGTATCCTTAGCATATAATTTAATTAAGGAATATCCCGAATAAGTATACATGAAGCAGAGCTAAAATCTATCCCATTAGAAAAGGAGAAGATGTCAAAATGTACATCAATGGAGTTTATAACCTCCTGAAAGCAGATAGCCTCTCTTTTTTTTTTAATTTGGAAAGAACTTAATATATTTTCCTCACTACCAAAGGGTAAACAGTAGTGTGCACAGAAAGAAAGGCAGGTAATATGTCAGCTCTTGCAGCATGTACATCACCTAGTGGACATGTTTTGCATACTAAAGGGTGGGGATCTATCCTGCTACTGCATATTTTCTTCTCATGTTATCAAGTGTTAGTCCTGGCGCATGTTTTCCACATATGTGGAGCTGCAAAGCACACCCAGCAACTTGCAGCTCACCTGTCCCAGCCCTTGCCAAGCCCTAGAGAGGTGGCAGCATTTCTGCAACACAGGACTTCTTGTGTCTTTGCTGCTTTTCTGTGCAGGGGTCAAAGCAGGATTTAGCCTACACTCCCAGCTAAACTGACAACGATTTTCTGAGGAAAGTCTATGCAGCTTTGGTGTAATCCTGCAGCAGCCTCCATCCCACTGCAATCCTCTGCACTGCACAACCTACAAAAGGTGTGCAAACAGACTGAGGTGAAAATGAAGCGTGACCCACACGAATATGTAAAATATACTTGCAAATTAGAGGGGAAATTAGGAAGATATGGTTAAGGGAAAGGTTTGTGAGTTCAAGCTATCAATGATCCAGCTGAGCTTTCTATCAGACCGTTTAGTTTTACACGAATATTTACAGCGTCACACCATCCAAATGACAGCTTCTCAAATGAATGCTGCAGTAGCTACCCACAGCCCCGATCCGGATGCCAAGGCCCAATCCAGCTTCAGCAGAAGCAAATAGCGAGATCCTTGTGCACTTCATGGACTGTGAAAGAGAGCTTTTGGAAGTGGAACACACATTTACAGAGAAACATCTCTGAAAAACAAGGATGGACTTAAAGCCTGCACAGTTTGACTGGAAAAGTGTTTCAGGAACATGAGCTCTGGATGGGAACATGTGACAATATGTAACACTCCGAGCTGCAAGGCAGTGACAATTAGGAGGGACATACTTGTCTCTATTTTTAAACAGAAATGAGGTGAGTTGATATTTAAGTTCTCTTCCAAGAATTTCAGTGCAGATGACTGCCCATAGTATAATTATTCACAGTAAAGACTGAGCCATGTTTCAGCTCTGAACATTTGATCGGTCTCTGTACAATCAAAATATAGTCAGATTTGGACAGCCTAGCAGGATATTTCTGACTTCCATGTGCAACTATACTTTTACCAGCCTTTCTCTCACACAATGTCACACAGTGATACACAGTGTAAATCCTTCATATGTCAAATCAGACATGGCAACTACAGTCTGCAGAAAAAATCTGCAGGGTGTAAAGTTACCAAGTATTTGTGAGGTCTACTGTGAGGCTGCATTTTTTTTTCCTTCCTGAAACATGAATTCATCTTCCAAAGAACGTGTTTATTTTTCCTTTTTCACTAAAACTCATCTACTTTCTCTGAGAAATAAATAGAGAAAAGAAAAAGGTATGGATAAGAGAAGTTTGCAGTAAGCCAGACTTCAATCATCAGCTTTGCAATAAAATGATAAGAGTCGATGGTTACAATCTTTTATTATTTAGGAATCATGTCAATTCTCCCAGCATGTCTAAGAAAAATATAGTTGCCATGAAGTAGTTGGCATTTAACACTCTCTACTACACTCCATTATCTGAGAAGGTTTTGTCCTTACTGGGAACAGTGGGAAATGTCATACAAGACAAGCCAGGGGTGGGAGTTTAATAGTTGATTTCTGTATTTTTCTCATTATGGAAAGAGACCACAGAAGTCTATAAAATTCATGGATATTAACTTGCTAATAGTTCAGACTCGATTTTCCAGGGTTTTTAAATCTAACCTGATGCTCCTCCACTAATTTGAACAGTAATGCCTAGAAAGTTGATTGATCTTCTAGAGTGAAGGTACATGCTAAAGAGGAAGCACTGCAGGGTTTTTTTTAAAGCTGTAAACTGAGAATTAGGAGTCAGTGTTCAGTCCCTGACACTTCATCAAAACATGCTCTGAGACCACTGGCAAATCTCTTCTTTATTTTTCACCTTACACACAGAATAATTGGAATGAAAGTATCATGCCACAAAGATTTTCAAAGTTTCTAAATCTGCTGTAGACAAAAGAAGCCTTGTAAAATTTGCTATCTTTAGATTATTTTTAAATATTTGAAGATACTTTTAAAAAGATTCTTCCGTAATTTTGGCCTTGAAATAGACCTCTGTAAAACAGATAGTTTTTAAATTAGAAACCAATGCCAGACTTGTGGCTGCTCACCATCTTTGTAAATTGAAATCACAGTAGATCAAAACATGTCCTGATTTATGATCTGGGGAGCTGAATTTACTCCAATGTAAATTCAACTGTGTATTACAAGATACTGACCAGTTCAGTAAAGTTCCATATTCTTAAATACCTTCAGAAAAGGTAGCTTTATCCAGATTATAAAATATATTTAAAACATATTTTCAAACTCAACCAAAATTTCAAAGCCAGCAACAGAGGCAAATACTGCTATAAACATGCGTATAAATATACATAAAAATGCTTCCACCCTTTTGGAAATGTGTATGCCTTTATAATAAACACACAGAATGCTACTTTGCATCCAGTAGGTCTATTTATGTGTTTAAAATGAAGCATTTGTAAATTTGCAAGATCAGGCCTATAGTGTATGTGTGTGTGTGCGTGTGTGCGTGCGTGCACGCGTGTATGCACAGGAATAAAAAAGGCAGCTTGATTAGAAGTTCTATTCCACGCTCACTCTTTTACTTAACATCTGACATTGGAAAAAAAATGAAACTAAATGTCCCAGCATTTCTGACAGTTCCAATCCATTATCTGCAATCTGAAAAAAACCACATACTTTTTTACTCTGAAGCAAATGTAAGAAGTTTTTTTTCTTTTTTTTTCTTTTTTTTTTTTTCTTTTTGTGGAGACGCCTTCTTTATATAGTGTCAACATGATAGCAGAAATACCAGTTTGCTCTAGATTGTGGGACTGACAATAATATTCTCTGCAACACGTAGAAGGGAATAACTGATGAATCGGAAAATATATGGATGCCTACCGAAATGATTATGTAATGAAACACGAAGTCAAACTGTGGCATGCTTCTATTAATTGTAGATGATAGTAATTAATTTTCACTGCAGTTGTGATCGTGTTGCTGCTTTCAGAAGAATCCAGAATCCCCTTCCAGGAAAGTGTGAAATTGCATCTGGGTTCTTCAAGCCATGAAAGACTATAAATTTCTTTTAAAATAAAGAGAGGGAGGCCTTCCTGAATACTGTACTTTAGAAAGAGGAAAAACAAAGGGAAAAAGAAAATGATAATTGTTTTCTCTAAGGCTATTATCTAATGCAAAAGCAAACAGTCTGACTGGAAATCAGCTAACAGAAGGGGATTAGAGAGTAGATCTGAGAGTGGCTTGATTTCTAGCACTGCTGTCTCTTCACACAGTGATGAGACACAGGCAGAGCAGCCAGGAGCTCTCCAGATGGCTAGAGAAAGTGTTTGTCTTGGGTTACTGCAGGGCAGTCTGGACTCTTAAAGCCGGGGAGGCATCATTAGGGAGCAAGTTAGATGTCCACCCAGTAAAAGCGAGCGAGCGAGCGAAAGAAAGAGTAGGCAGGCTGCCCGAGAGGGACCACGCTCGCCTATTGTTAACATATACTTGACCCCCACTAACCTCTTCACGACACAGATGTCTCCTACCTCTATCACCTCCCACTGCTTTAAGCCCTCCCCCCCTGCACCTGGGTAGCGGGGCCGGCCCGCCC
>NW_008237244.1:5907222-5908588 GCF_000691975.1 Corvus brachyrhynchos
TATACCTCTTAAAAAAAAAAAAAAAAAAAAAAAAAAGAGCGAGAGAGGGTGGTGGGGGGGGGAAGAGCAGCTGGAGTTTCTCCTCAGCTCGTTTTGACTTTTGTGGACGTGGATCATCTGGACTGGGAAGGGAAGCCGCGCGGCGCTGCTCTCCCTTTCCCACCCCCTCGCCCCTCCAGCAGCCTGGGCTGCCGTCTCTCTCCTCAGAGCAGGACGGGAACTTTTATTTGCAGCTCGCAGCCCGTGGCGAATGGTGGGCATCTCCGGTCCTCTGCAGTGTGAGTACGGGCGCGGGCAGTGCTGGGTAGGGCGCGCCGGGGCGGGGGGAGCCCGAGCCCCTTTTCTTTCCCTTTCTCCTCTCCCGCAGGGCTCCCCGGGCTCTGAGGGGCTCCCGCGGCTGTGACTAACCCAGGCGGCCCGGGGCTGCTGCTGTGCCCGGGCCAGGTTAGCGCTGCATGCAGCCTTACACGCTCTGTCGCCGTCTTACAAACTAGCACCCCGGATACTGCTCAAGAGCTCAGAAACCAAATAACCCACTTTTGCAGAAAATAACCCTCAAAGGCGTTTATTATAGCAAAGCATCAGGTTTCTGTCTGGATTTAGGACTTGCCTTTTTCTTTCCTGCCTCCCCTCTCTCCAGGCTCTAGCGCTGGCCAGGGTGAGTCGGAGTGCCAGAAATATTTCTGATGGGATTGTTTCGTTTCGCTTGTTTGTTTCACTGCAAACATAGGTTCATGCAGCACTGGCAACATCTTTTCGGACTATTTTGAAAGAAATATTTTAGGCAGTGCACATCGCCTTTAGCTGCACCGCGGTCTTGCAAATAGCTTGCTTCCTAAAACGACAGGCTAACGTTAGGAAGTTCATTTCCAAAACTGCAATACAATGTAACCGTGTCATCTCGTTTGGCTGAGCTGAAGGGTTCGATTCCGTAAATCCGCAACAGATCATCGATAAGGGATATTGGAAGGATGAAAACCACATTCCCGGCCATTTAGACGAGCCTTTGACTTTTGCCGAGTTCGAGTCCTTTTGTTAGTGCCAAAGTTGAGAAATTTGATTTAGGGCAGGGAAGGATTTGCCACCCTAGCGGGAGTACTCGTGACTCCGTTGCAGAGTTAATTTATAGCGAACTATCTGTCGTTCCTGCGCTCTGCTCCCTTAGATGTTAGAGAGAAACCGAAAGTAACTAATCGGACGCAGCTCTTAAATCGCTCATGCTCCAACTAGGAGCTAAAATGTTACTTCCTTCAGTTCGCTGACAAGTTTAAAAGAGGGAGGGAGAACGTATGGGGACCCGAAGCAGCCTCCCCCTCCTGCCCCCCATGCTGCAGTCGGAGCCGGGCGTAGCGGGACCGCCCGGCCC
>NW_008237244.1:5908820-5912322 GCF_000691975.1 Corvus brachyrhynchos
TGCAATCTGCTGAGCGCGCGGCAGCAAGCCTGCCCGAAAGAGCTGCCTAAGTTTTCCACTGACAAGCTCAGCCGGGCGGGAAGCGCCTGCCTTCGCTTGCCGGCGCGGCCCCAAGGTGCGCTCTGCACGGCTGCGCGCCCGACTGTGCGGGCAATGCTGAACGCGGTGAGGGCACAGCACGGCGCGGCAAGGGCTGGGCAAGAATGGGTATATACCTCTTGAAATCAGCCTGCGGGTGCTGCCGTGCTGTCCCTGGGAAAGCAGCAAGTGCCAAACGCTTGGCTACTGGCGTAGCCCTGGCTAACTAGAAGAATGTCTTCTGAGTCTTGGTATGTACAGCCAAGCGTTTTCTCCAGCAAGTACTCGTGTGCTTAATGTAACGCTGACCCCTTTAACTTTTAACATCGCTTCTCCTAATTAATCTGTTCAGGTCCCAGACTTAAATGGCTGTCCACAGCTGCTGCAAATTGATTTATCCCCTGATGGTGGTCTGAGTTGCTGACCAAAGCAGGATTTTTTTTTTTCCCCTCCCCATTTTTGGTCTACTAATCTGTTTTGACTTATTTCCTACTTATAGTAATGCTTGCATGCTTTTTGAAGGACTTAGAGAATGTTTTCCATTGACATGTAGCTAGAAGCATAATTATTGTATTTGTAAACACAGTATGTTAGGGCTAAGGGTGAGTATAATTTATTTAGCTACACCCTTGAAGCCTTACATTTCCGTCTCCATTTCTGCATCCTGACAGATGCAATGGAAAGTTTAAATAAGCAACTTTGTTAACTGCAGTTTGAGGCAAGATGTGAAAGACGTTTTTAGAGCTGAATTCTATTGTCCAGGTTTTCTGTTTAGCTTTTCTGTTAACGGCTTAGTGAATCTGGATAGCCAAGAGGATTGAAACTGGTTTCTAATGGTTGTTAAAGCTGATGCTTGACCTTTCCATGGGAAGTCTGAAAACCTCATTCAGTTTATTCTGGGCTGATTTCCTTAGGAAATCCAATATGATCAGGGAATTTCCTTCAGCTCTGCTGAATGGTAAAAAAGTTAGTCCATCTTGTTTATGCGTTCTGGTTTTAGCACTAGGTGTTTCTGTGGCTCCCCATCAATAGGAAGATAATATGAAAAAGACGTGAATATGGGTCATTCATAACTGTACAGTCTGTGAAAATATGAAGTTGGCAAAGGCTTTGTTAGGTGTGAGATTCATTGCAGATTTACTGTAAAGGTTTTTAATTAGGAACTTACACTATGTTTGATAATTGATAACTTTCTTAAGGTCAGTGTCACCATATCTGAACCTTCAGTATAATTGTTACTATTTTCAGTTAATGAGTAATTTCTTTTGCTATCATGGGAAGCTCAACCATGCACCAGTGCAAGAAAACACCAAGCTCCACCAAAAACCCAACCCACTCTTAATTCCATTGGTGCCTCTTGCAAGCTGGAGCCAGGCGAGGGCTACAAGAGATGATAGCAGGACTTCTTTCTGTCCTGTGCTTGCACAAGGGTGAGTGACTGGGTTCTTGAGCCATGAGCATGCTGTAGGGAGACAAGAACCATTCTGTTTGTAATGGAATGCAGACAGCAGTGTTAGGTCACTGCTTCCTGGCAACTGCTGCACAAGTTGTTTTTCTTCAAAGGCTTTGAGCTTTTAAATAGTTTCCAAAATCTTTTTAAGTAAAACACTGCCTTCTACCATTTTTGACCACCTTAACATTAACTTGTTTCATGCCTAAATAATGGACCAGTAAAACATCACACGGTGTCTCTCATCTGTGTACGCTTAACACTATGTATGCCTGTGTGCACATGGAGTTTTATACTGGGAGTATTGTTTTTGGAATAATGGGGGAGAAAAATAGCTCCACCTGGAGTGCTGGTCAGTGGATAGTCAGTTCAGGACATTCTTCCCTGTCAAATCCTGTTTCTCAGTTCTCTGAAATGAAGTTCAGACGACAGGCGTTGAATGCGAAGCTCGCCTCACTGAGGTACTGTGCAGACTGCAAACTCCTTGTTGCCAGACGCTTTGGGTGAAATAGGCATCTGCAGTGTTTGCATTGGGGGTGATGGGAGAAAGGGCTTGCAATCGTTATTTTCAACTTTCAAATCCACTTGCCACAGTCCATTACTGTTAAATCTTTAGCTAATTGAATAAGGATATCAGTATGTCGCTATTGCAGGAGCTTCAGACTTTTTATACTTGGGGGGAGGAGAAGGTCTTGTTCTTTGTTCTGAAGAAACTTGTCATGCAGAGATCAAGAAGACTTAATAGCTGAAATAAAACATGAGTTTGGTGTTCTGAAGGGGCTATTTCTCATGGCTTGGCTAAAGAAATGTCAGAAGATAATTATTTTTAATCTGAATACATCAAAAAATACTTGATCCATGTAGTTAGTAGCAGCCTGCTCTTTTTCATACAGCCTTTAAAAAACCTATAATATTTAAAAAGTTGAAACTGACTCCGAATTTAGTATAAGTAATGAGAGTGTAAATCCTTGAAACATTGGCTTTCAGGTTACATTGTCTTCATGTTGTTTCACATCTAAAACAGTTGGTTTAAAAATGGAACTTTTAAGGCAAAGGGTCTTGGTTTTCCACATAGATGTTCCTCTTTAAAGAACTGCTTTTAAAATGCAGTTATCCTGTTCTTATTATAAATTTTATTAGTTTAATATATGGTAGCACAAATACATTAGGAAGTAGCAGACTGTGTGGTTTTGTGGATAAAGAAAAATGAACAGCAGACATAAAATCAAAGTCGAAATACCCTGTTCTTTAAAAGCTTTTTTTATTTCCCCCTCCAAATTTTCATCTAAAATACATTGACTTCCATCTTCATTTTTTTTTTTCTGCTATCAATATGAAAGTTTCCAAATAATGTTTAGACAACAGTGGACATTTTATTAAAGTAAACATTAGTTCAGTATAATGGAGGTAATTGTAAGTGATAAGAGCAGAGAAGGTTATCTGTGTGTTGTTTAAACAGAAGGAGCTATTTTGCACCATTTCCAGTAGCCATCTGTAGAGGAGAAGGGTTTGCACCTGTCTGTCCACACTAATTATAGATTAGGTCCAAAGAAATGAAATTCGAGTAGGCTTTCTCTTAATGAAATCCGAAGTGATTTTATTGTAAATGTGTTTTGTGTACAGACGGTGATGGTTTGCCTGTGAGTAAAATAAATTGCTGTATGGCTGTTATGTACTTGTAGTTGGGATACTGCTGCATTAACAAAGGTCCTGAATAGAAATGCAGAGCTCCATTTAAGTCCCAGGCTTCAGTGATGGCTCTAGCTATGCTTAATCGAAAAGGTTCACTGTAGGCACAGTTATTTAGGGGTATATTTCAGGGTAGACTTTTCAGTTATCATCACTTTCATGTCAATGTACTGGCATGTAGGTGGTCCTTTGGCTGAAATATGAGGCAGAAGTGGTTTCATGTTAAATATGTATACACATACATGCAGAGTGTGTCAGAAATACTTTCTTCTGGTTTAACCTATA
>NW_008237244.1:5912370-5914368 GCF_000691975.1 Corvus brachyrhynchos
TACCACATCTCTTTTTAGTAATTATGAACATAATTAACATAAGAATTACAAGTGAGGTAATGACAAGCTGAGCTATGAGATATTATGCCATATTAGTCATATGTTGGAATTCTCACATTATAGCACACTAGAATTCACATATTCAATGCAAGGAAGAAAATGTTAGATTTTTATCTGTTTTAATGCTTCAAAACTTATCTGCCTGGGGCAGATGGACTTTCTGCTTTAGAGGAAGGTAACCCATTATTACAAGAGAGTCAGTTGAAATTAAGATTTCTAGCCTGCAGCTTGGACTTTGAGATAGCTGTGCTTATGGAACGCCACTTCTGTTACACATTCGTATTCTGATTGTATTTATTTTATTAATACACATTGTTTTATTTTTAAATGTGAGTGTTTTCACAGCAAACTGCTTACCTTAGGAAGGGTACTGGATTAGTTTTTCTTTAGAGTTTAGTGATTTGAGTAATAAAAGTATGGTCAACATAGATATAAGATGCACATGGTGGCCCTGCAAGACGAGAATCTGACAGATCCTAAATTAGTTCATGGCATGATATGTATGTATTTCAAGGAAAAGCTCTGTAACAGAAATACCAAAAAAGAGCAGTCTCTAATGTGTGCGTAATAGTTTGAAATAACATATGCAGAGAGAAAGCTCTGTATTACCTTGCAGGTTGAATTAATTAATAAGTCACTTTTCTTTAGAAATGCGTAGAACATACCTTTAGCAGCTAAGGTTTCAAACAAGTTCACTAACTTTTGTAATATGACCTGTCTGATTACCTCTAAATATGGTTGTCACACAACTGACAAGTGGAGGAAGTTGAGGGAGAAGTGGCCCTTCTTCAGGGTAAAAGTACTGGCTGAGGAATGCATAGTAAATTTGACATGTGAAAATCGGTTTGCCTTTATTGAAAAATCAAAGTCCTGGCTTTGTGATAAGAACATTTGCCCAATTGCTGTCTTTCCAAGGCTCAACATATAGAGTGGTTTATGAAAAATAAAAAAAATTACCTTGTGCTATGTCTCAGTGATACCAAGAGGTTTTCACATTATTGGATTAGTGGAGGATTTGTGACAGACCCCTTTTTATCTGACATTCATTGCGGTGACACGATTTTCACACACATGCCCTTCCCCCATCTAGGTTCTGGTTTTCACTTTGTATTATGTGTCAAATTCCCTCTATTCCTTTTCTTGTGGAAAAAACTGCTATCTTGGACGAGTGATTTTGGAAGGAGTTTTGCACTGAACAATGGCAGTCTCACTTCAGCGCGCTGTCATTGTCCTCCTCCCTCCTTCGTGGTGCTCCTCGGCAGACGTGCAATGGAAATGCGTTTCCTAACAAATAAGTGTTGAGTCCCAGGGAGAAACATTTTGGAAACTTTAAAAACCGAGCGCATAAAGTACGCGGTGCTGGCATAGCTATTCAGCTGGCCGGCTGTGCTATGGCAGGCAGGCCAGGCTGCTTTGCTGTCTCCCCTTTCTGTACCTCGTGCTAACCCCGTGCTCTTTGATGAATCCCGATAAAATAGCCCCTCAGTTTTCACAGAACCTGAGTTGTGAAGTGTAGGGACCTGCTCCTCCTTATCGCTCATCCTCTGGTTAATGATGCCACCACTTTGTGGCAGCAGTGCTGTGTTCAGGCTCTTATACCAATGGTGAGAAAGACAGGTTGGGTTAGGTAGGGACTTGGCCAAACTGGGAGCGGATACAGTCTGTGACTGCACTAGGCCAGCGGCCGTCGTGCTCCGTGCGGGATGTAGGCATGGTCTGTGAGGGGGGAGTCAGGCTGCAGGAATAGGTAAGGTCTGTGAAAGGGGAGCCGCGCTTGAGGCAGTCACAGGGACAATCGCCTTGACGAGAGTGGCGGCGACCTCCGGCAGAGGAGCCTTGGGGAGTCAGCGCTGCGCGACCCCTGGCAGGGTCCTTATCCCGGAAAGGTGTCGAGCAACTTCCAGGGCCGGAGCAGGGCCGGATGCCGGCCGGAGGGCA
>NW_008237244.1:5914981-5936906 GCF_000691975.1 Corvus brachyrhynchos
GGGAGCGGAGAGGGCCGTGTCTGGGTGTGTAGCGGGACGGGGTGGAGGAGCCCCGGCCTGGGGTGGCAGCGGGGCCGAGGGGCTGTGACAGCCCCGGCCTGTCACGCCTAGACACCCACTGCTCACTCCTGGGGTCGTTTTAATGAAGGCTCCTAACTTCCAGAATCCCCGCAGAGGATGACACCGGGCTTTAGGAAAAGTAGCCTCTTTGCTCTTCCTTTTCTGTTGTTTCGGATGGACTTTGGGTGGTGCTTTTTAAGTTCTCTCCCAGATTAAGATGACTTGCATGCTCAGTGTGTGTGTGCACGCTGCTTTAGCAAACGGCTCTATCAGTGGTAATATCTTAAGGCAACATTAAACAATTACCTTTATATTTAAAAGTTTGAAATATTTATACTGCCGTTTCACTTTGTCAAGTGTTTGCACAGATAGATATATAGATATGATCTGGTAACTAAAAGCCTAATTAAAATTTGTTTAAAGCCAGGGGGGCATGTATTCTTGTTGACAGCAGCAGATCGATAGGGTAAGACAATAGAGCCCCATTATTTTACTTCCATTGACTGAACATATTGACATTTCAGGTTTGCGATTGCCTCAGTGAGCATGATGAAACACTGAAATTCATGAACCAACTGTCTGGAGTGGCACATATATTACTGTATGTCATCTCTGCCTTCAGGTTACCTTATCACTGAAGCAGAATGGTAATGGATGGCAGCAAAGTACTTCAGGGGGGTGAGGGCTCTATCAGTTAAGAAGCTGACACATAGCAGGTTTCAGGAGTATCTTTAATTGCACCTAGAATTATGTACAAAGGAAGATGGTCCTTGTTACCTGCTGCTGTGCTTCAGAGTTTACAGGCTCAGAAGCAGACAGGATAACAAGGTACTTATGTTTCATTTTTTATATACATGATTTGATACCTTTAACTTTTGCAGGAGCCCAAGGATTTCTGGTTGTGCTGTTTGCATATTTGCCATGTTCACCAATGGCAGCATCTCAACCCTGTCTTGATGCTCAAGTTCCAGAGCATCTGCTAGACCTTCTCCCAGTCTGAAGACGGCAAGGGAAACAAAGAACAACTTAAAAATAAATAAATGCCCTTTGAATTTCTTTCCCCTCAACATGTTCTAACGACAATGCTCAGGGAATTCAATGCAGTGAGACTATAGCAGAATGATACATACATACATACATACATATATATCTATATATCTATATACACACACATTTTTTCCTTGGTATAAGCACCATAAAAAGAAATGTCTGTGCAATATGTGCATGTGAATGCATAATTGTATATATCAGTTTATATGATCGCATATAAATGCATATATAAAGAAGACCCCTGTTTGGAGAATATGCAATGTGTTTATTATTTCAAAGGCTTTCAAATTTTTTTAAAATCTGGCTGACTGTAGAATGAAACCCATCAGGGTAATGCAGAGATAGAGATTGAAATTAATTTAAAGCAGACAAAGAGCAAATACAGAAGAGCCACTGCAGTTTAACTAATTTTTAAAAGTAAGTGGAATGAAAATATAAAATGTATTTTGTGTGCCATCTACTCAGCAATTGTTGCCATCAAGTGGACTGCCGATGCCCTTTAAGATGGTAAAAAGAAAACTAGTCCTTTATACCATTTTCCTGAAAATGTTAGGTTTCTGTTTGATCAGCAGGTGCTGTTGAGATGAAAGCCATGTGTAAATTTTCAGAAGGCCAAAAGTGTCAATGCAGAAAAGGAAAGTGATAAGAGAAAATGCAATCAGTTTTCCTGTTTTCAATTTGTGCAGGATTTGAAGAGCTGTTTTGTTAAACTGCTACATCTGCTCCAATATGAATATTGAACTACTTCCACTAAAAATAACACCCTATAATTTGGAAGCCATTGCAATCTTTTGTTAATGCAAGTGGGTTATTTGAAAAAAAAAAATCTATTCTGAAAAATCTCCTGCCTAATGTGCATTTTTGTTTATCGGCACTTTTATCTTCAGCAGATAAAATGGCATTATGCAATTAGGAGCATATCTATTTGAACTGGAAAAATGACACTGGATAGCTGAATGTCACTGTGTTGGTAAAAGGATTTAACTCCTACTTTTGAAATAATTTTATTAATAAACTATGATTGTATCTTAAAATGACATGTGGCCATTTCCCCATTGCAGCAATACAGCTTTACTTACTACTGAGGACCTTGAGCAATGTAAAGGATGTTCAGAGTATGACAGAACATTCTTTGGCTTGTTTCATTCCTGATATACCTGCAAATCTTAAGTTTAGGCTCATCAAGGACATTTTATTTAAAGGGGATTTTGGAGTAACTTTTTCCATGGTAAATGAAATGACTGAATCGTATTTGAATGCATATATACAAAAATATTCACAGTTGTGGAGCTGCTAATCCAAGTGAATTCTATGACTTGGAAAGCATAGTATTGGTAGAGCATACATTTTCTATCACAAGCATCTCGGAAGAACATAACATTGTTGATTTTTAATTTAAAAAAAAAACCAAAAAAAACTCCAACAACAACCTAAGAGAAAGGATATGTGTTTGTTATAAGGATCTAAATGAAGCAGGGATAATTCACTGTTACATCTATGGAGTCCCGTGTACAGAACATGAGTAAACGTGCAGAATAGAATGAGAGCTTTTATTGCTTTATTTCAACATAGAGAATTATCTGGTTGTAGTATTAGATAGAATGGGTTTTAGCTGTTGAATTCTAATCTACTCTGGTACTCAGGAACTAATTTTTTTGGTAAGTGTCTGCATGGGAAAGGGCCTTGCTGATGCTTCTGTTTGGTTTTGCAATTGGATTTGTAAGCTTTTGACCTTGGGAGATTTTCCTCAAAGTGATCTGCAGATCAGAAATAATTAAAATTCAATAAACTGAAATTTAAATATAGATTCTGTGTGAGATCCGTGCTTGTGGTAGGTTGTCTAGAAGCATGTCTACTTTATTGCTTGTATTCCCCAGCATAACTGTGTGCACACATGTGCATAAATTTATGTTGAATGACAGAGGGATAATTATTTATACAGATTTTATCCAAAACTCTGTGCTCTCCTGAAACATAACAAAAAGCCTCCCTCCCCAGAAGAGTGTTTACATCCCGTGACAGTCACTAGATTCAAATCTTCTCAACATGAAAGTTGTTTCCTTTCCTCCAAACCTTCTTTTCCCCAACAAAGCTAACCCTGTTAAACCTCACCTTCTGTGGGATGTATACATAGTTATAGACATATGTACGAGAAGTAAATATTACAGAAAACATGGCCGATTGGGGCAAAATGTCCGTAGCCTTAAATAGCTCGTGATATCTGCCAACAGCAGGAGTGGCGCTGAGGAGGCCCTACCTCGGCTGACCTGGGGATGTGAGAGCCTTGGGGAACCTCACGTTCATGCTTGGTGCCTACGTGGGGCTTTCTGCACGCAGATACTGCCGAGCAAATGCTCTGGCGCAGCATGTGAGAGCAGATACTGCCTACCTGAAGAGTTTTTAAACCAAGGAGCTTTTTACCCTGGTTGTGGGATTTTCTGGTACTTTGCACAGGGGTTGGGGTGGAGTCCAGGCCCAAAGTAAAAATTATAGCTGGATGCAGGGTATCCAGATTTTCTTATCTAAATGTTCTGAACACATTCATGGGAATGCTCTGTTTTCTTAATCTTTGCCAGAAGTGCTCCATGCAGTTTTGCTGTTCCTGTTGAATAGTTGCCATATTTAACGCAACGGTTGTGAACGGAAATGGGAATATGGAAAGAGGTACTTTAATGTTCCCTCTCATTTTCTGTAACACATTTTGGGATGCTTGGAAAGGGAGGGCATCCTAGATACTCAAAAGTATTTCAGGATACGTAAAAAGAATTTAGTAGAATTTCTGAAACTTGGGTTTGTTTATATGTCGTTTTTGGGCATGTGTGATATGGTGATTTATTTAGGGGATATGTTTTTATACTCAGTATTATTGATTGAATGTAGTGTTCATGAATGTACAGTTGTGTTGTACAGAACTGTACAGCAACAATATTCCTGAATGATCCTGTATCGTAACATGCTGATTTGGGATCCTCATGGGATAGTTCATAATTTCTTTAATCATTTCAGAAGGCTTTTGATTCAGTTCCACTTTTATGTCTATCAAGACAGGTATACTCTGGCGCTTATAGTAAAGTAAATGTGCAAAGTTCACGGGGGGTAGATTAACAGGTTCTTTTGGAAATTAGGTTGCAGTCTGGAAAGACAGAAGACTCCACCTAGTGGAGTGGAATTTGTATGCACATGGTGGGAGGCAGCGGCGTGTAATAAAATAGGTATCGTTTATGGAGAGCCAAGCTGCTACAGAGAGTAAAGCCCAGGAATTCAGACAAGCATCTGAGGCGATGGTTGTACAACCATTACAAATTGTACCAGACTGTAGTTACTTTTGGAGCTCTAGGAGGCTTATGTACGTCTGCCATGTTGGATGTTTATATGCAATTTGCATAAGTAGTAGGCATTACCACTGGCTTTTCACTTTTGTGGTGCCTTTTATTTGGAGATCTGCTGTCTACATTTTTTGATTTCTGACGGTGACCACACAGGTACCCCTTTTGGTTGTGGCCCAGGTATCATTTTAAATAGCTTGGGGAAAAAAAACCAAACCCAAAATTCAGCCCCCAAAAAATCACCCCTTTTTTTCCCACATTTGCATATTTTTTAGAATACATTTTCTGGTTTTTGCTTCTTTTATTTTTGTAATGGCAGTATCAGAATGCTGGTTCTGTGTGTTGCCATGACTGGTTGTGTGGCATGTTGAGTAAAGCTGTATGTGCTTTCTGGGAGTCACAAGGTTTAACAAAGTCTCTGATGAAGCATCAGATTATATAGGGTTTTGTACCTGTGCTTTGCTGTCCCATTGATTTGGTCACGTTGTGCTACTGG
Source organism: Corvus brachyrhynchos (assembly GCF_000691975.1). Taxonomy (NCBI): domain Eukaryota; kingdom Metazoa; phylum Chordata; class Aves; order Passeriformes; family Corvidae; genus Corvus; species Corvus brachyrhynchos. Next base: position 5,919,914 of record NW_008237244.1, read on the forward strand.
GATGTAATAAGAGGAATTTTAAAGCTGGGATGTGAGTGAACACCCAACCTGAGCAGCAAAGATATTTTTCTGAAATCCTCTTGGAAAATTCATCCTAACATTGAATCACACATGCATTAAACAAGTTCAGGGAGAAAACTCCCCAAGGCTGACAGTGAGAGAGTGAGGCTTTTGCTAGAAAATGGGATGGTTAGGGTGCAACAAAGAATGCTGCAAAGGATATTTGGGAAGAGTGCTCCAAAGGAGCACTTCTGGTGACATCCAGGTGGGGTTCGTTGCCAGAGCCATTAAAGCGTAGCAGTGCCAGAAAAAGCTGCCAACAAATGTGGGAATAATGGCACCTGTGGGTGGTGGCCAGGATGGTTTTTTATTTTATTTTAATGGTGACATTGCTAAAAGTATTTAAGGGTAATGTTACAGAAAGTGTTTTAGGGAGTGAAGTCACTGAGTTCTAGGAACCATTAAGCAAAACCTGTTTCATGACTCTGCTATTTATTATTTTAAAGCTTGATGGCAAACCACTTAATGCTGGAAAAGCAGGCTGCAACCTGTATTAAAGTGTGCTACAGGTGGACAAGGAAACCATCCTACTGAACTGAACAGCCCAGCGTTGTTTCTGAATGTTGTACACATTTCATGTGCACCATGGTAAATTAATGGAACTCCATGAATCTGCAGAGCTTGTAAACATTGAATTAAAGTATTGGAGCTCAGATTTTCCATGGTACTCCCATGCCCAGTTCTCAGTGAAGATAGTGTTTCTTTAGTTTAAATGCCAGTCTGAGGATCTGGACCTTCAGGCTTTCTGTGCTCCCATCTCACATCTGTGATCTTGACAATACTTGTATCAATTCTGAGACTTAGATCTAGATCTCTCCCTAATGAAACGGGCTAGCTCAGGTCCCAGTGCAAAGCAAGGCATTCTTTTTGAATTGTAAATCACAGGCTTACCTGATAAGACTTCTGTATAAAGGAGACAAAAAGCCTGTTCCTTCCATAATAATACTTGCAGAGATTCCTATTGAGTCCATTGGGCCAGGATTCTCAACTTGTGTATCCCAAGAGCTGTTTTAAATTGTGTTTAAGCCAGCTGCCTGCTCCAGACTTTTTCCACAGAAATGCCCAACTACAGTAAATAACAGCTACAGTAGTTGGAAGGGGGGGATCAATGTATAATTTTCCTTCCACATTCTGAGATTTATTGATCCCATCCTCTTCACATGGGGAGCTTCTGATGTTAATTTTCTTTTTTGTTTGTTTGTTCATTTGTTTTTAAGTCCAAGCCTAAATTTCACTATCTCTTACAGAGCTATTATTGGCCACTATTGTTTTTATTATTCCATGGCTCCTCTGGGGAGAGAAGGGTGGGCAGGACCTCAGTGGCATTGCCAGAGCAAGTCATCAGTGGCCATTTCTGCCCCTTAGGAGGTCACAGGAAACAGGTGGCTGTGTTAATTGTCCTCACTCCCAACTCTTGTCCTTCCTGGAGGGAATTCAGAAGTGGTCAGGAAGTGTCAGCTCTACTGTGTCCCCCCAGGTTCACTACTTCAAGCATTCATAATAATTTGAGGTATGTGACAAGCAAGGGAAACTGTCTGGGAATCCTTGCTGTCCCTTGTAAGCTGAGTGGCTACCTGGCTGTGAGGGCTGAATGCTGTTGTTGCAGAGTATGTTTGGGATTGCAGCTGGAATCCAGCAGAATAACAAAGAATTCAGTTAAAAAAAAAAGAAAAAAGTATTTCCCTATCATATACTGTTTTCCTTCTTTCAAGATACTCATAAAAGTCCTAGGTAAGAAAACTACAAAAACTCAAGAGGTGCATGACATATTTCTGGAAACTATGATCTGCTTTTATCTGGTGAGTCGAGGATTGAGAATGTCAGTGCATTTTCTGCTTAGGCCAGTTTTTATTGTCTTTGTTGCAACTGCACCAACAATAGTCTTGGATCTCTAAATGCCACTCAGTCCTGTGCTTTGGAAAAATCAGTTCGGGTCTTGCTACTTTATATGAGATTCTTCTTAACAGCTTGCTTGATTTTTTTAGCAGTGAAGGTGCACAGCTTTGCGGAGTGTCTGACTGCAAATGTGGCACCCAGTGCTGTAATTACCAGTAATGTTTCTATGAAGTATCTTTTGGAAAGTATTCACTCATGCTGGAAATGATGTGAGTTGAGTAATAAATATACTAGTTATTTATCTGCCATATGCATTTGGGGTGAAAACTCTAAGCTTCTGCTCAGGTGTACTCTGGATATTACTGAGACTACTTGGCTAAATAAGGTGGGCTGCAGGATTATGTGGCTGCTGAATCATACTGGTTTCTGAATCACTCTTACAAAATACCAGCCTGAAATACTAGCAAATAATGAACACATTGTGCTTGGATGGGTACATTATTTAAAGAATAGCATTTTTAAGCAGAGTATTTTGTAAAATGTTAGTTCAAGAACCACTTTGCAATTTACTTCCATCAAACCCATTGTACCAGGAAAATATCTCCTTCAGAAGGGAAAAGGTGTCAGTATTGTGGAAGAATATCTGATTTTTATCCAGCTATTTGCTATTTAAACTCCCTTCTTTTCAGTGCAAGGAGATCAGCTGACAACAGCAGCAACCAAATCATGTTTGCAGCTGGGCAATTACAGTAGACCCTAAGATCTGCAACTGTCAACCATGAACGCAGATGCCTTCAAAGTTCTGTTTTTCTTCCATGTGGAAGTCGTTGGCATGGAACAGATGCCTTCATTTTGGAGAAACCAACCGCTGGATATAATTGGTTCTCTCTTGTCTTGTCCTCTAGGGACAGTCTCTCGCAGATGAAATTAGATGAGAGGGAAAAAAAAAAAAAAGACACAGGCACACACACTCGCACATGACACAAAGCAGGAGTTTTCAGGATCCCTCTCTGTTTTGTCACGTGGAACTGTTTTCAGCTGGAAGGTTTCACTCCATTTTTAGCACTTTACACACACACATAATGATGATGCTATATGAAGAACATGCAAATGAAAATATGTATCTGGCCAAAGTTTATTATTAATCTAGGCATGCTTGTTTAAAAATAAGACAAGCATATCCAGCCCATATTACTTTAGCGTTAAATGTTGACTTCTGCCATATCTGTTAGTGCTGCAGTCTCAGAAATTTTAAGTTAAGTCTCAGAAGAGACGAGATGCTTTAAAATCTGTTTTGTTGCAGTGGTGGAATCGAAGTATTTTCATCAAATGGTTTGGTAGTTGTTAACATGGGAGCAAAAAAACAAGTAGCAGACTTCAAAATTCACGTAGCATTACAGCCATTCAATCAAGAAAGCATCTTTACAGGAACTTCAGCAGAGTTAGTCTGATGGACACCTGTGATGTGCTGTTGTTGGGAGCCCTGTGGCAGAGTACTGAAGTGACTGTGTCCTCTTGCTGCAGACACCTAAAATGAAATGATGGTGAATGGACTTAGAGGCTATAAGAGAGAGGGAGAACCTGCCTACCCTGTGCCTGTCAAAGGGTTTCTGTCATCCCGTCTCTGCCCCGGTGTAACAGCTACCAAACCATTGTGATTTGTGTTACTTAATTATACTATTAAAATGAATTTATACCAACTGTAGGTTATATTAATAAGTGCAGTTGTGAACTGTGACAGTCAGGCAGTGGTGTGTATTCTTGGGTAGACTGGGTACATCGAGGAGGTGGGCACAGCAGGGATTGGGGACTGCCAGGAAGTAAAACTGCCACTGTTGGTGTCCAAGACCCTGGAGGCCTCTCATCTCTGAATGCTTTTTCTTTAAGTTTTATTTCCTAGCACAAGTTGGGGTTTTTGGTTTTGGTTATGGGTTTTTTTTAAATACATGTTGCAGTTTGAGGTATCAGTCCATATTTTACATGATGCATTTACTACTACTGTAGTAGCCTAAATGTCACCACCAGTGAAAACTGTCAGGAGTTATCTTGGTCCTGCCTTGATCTGAATAGTCGGTAGAATACAGTTGGCGGTTTAGACACTTGATGTAGCTGGATAGCTGCCCTGCGCAGTGGTCCTTTGTTTCCGGCTAACCCCCGGGAGCTGTGTGGGTGGAGGGCATTCACAGGGACTTTCAGCAGTTAGAAGGAAGCCCCAGGTAAACTTGGTTTTGAACTGATGACTCTCCAGCTTTTATAAAGGGAGATTCTTTGCTGTAGGACTCCAGTTGTGATTCTCGGAACTTGAGTGTGACAATGTGCTTGCTCTAAGCATTGTATTTCTGAAGAACCACATATTAAAGGGAAAATTTAACTGGGGAAGTGCTTAGGTGATGAAGGGATTTCTGGCAGTAACTAGGAAGTACAATAATGGTTGATTTCATTTGAGGCTGATCCTGATATTTGTAGTCTTTACATCCTATTAATTCCTTGAAAGATAAGCTGATACAAGAATGATTTGCCAGGGCCAACGGCTCTTCTAAAAATCTTGGCTCGGGTTATATCCCCCTTCTCTACACATACAAGATAAAAGCACCGTGAATATGAGGTTAACTGAATTCAAATAGAAGACTCTCTAGAGTTATTGCATTCCTTAGAAAATAAATACATTTCTCATATGGTTGAGATTGATCAAAAAAGTAATCTGTATGCCAGTGATTACATTCCCATCTGTGATTAAGGTTTTCTGTCTGCATCTGGTTTTCACATTATATTTCTGTAACAAGAATCCTTTATATGGCAGAGTTCACTCTCTGTATTTTCTATTAGCTGCAGCTTGAACTACTGCACAGATCGCAGATTTACACATGTGGTTTTCATTACTTCATACCATTGAGAAAAAGTAATATTTGTTTGGGAAAGTATGTTTTTCAAAATTTCCATGGTAATACAACATGTTGATCCTTTTTTATAACACTCATGTAAGACTACAAATTGTTTGAGGCATTCTGCTTTCAGTGAAGTTCAGACATAGACAGTTTTTCATGTATTTGAACAACAGCAGCAGTTTACAATTCAGGAAGCAAAAATACATTTAAAGAAGGAGATTAGTGTAGAATGGGTATAGCAAAATGCATCCATCACTTTGGAAAAATGTGGCATATAGAAAAAATGAACATGGGCCTGAAACAAAGGAAGAGTAGCAAATTGAAGTGATGTCTTCATTGTAAAGTGGATGACAGTTTTTTTTTTTTTTAATAAGAACTTTTTTACAGTAAGATGCTTAAAATCTTTTACCAGTCATGAAAAAGGAGTATGCTATTCTGCAGACAAAAATATTGAATTTTTATGTTACATAGTTTAACATATTTGACCATAATTGCTTCTAGTGGCCAAATTAGAAAAGGTTAGCAAAACATGAATACATCTTTACAGATGTCTGCTGTGTAACTCTGAATCCAAGATACGATGTTAATTTAATATTCCACTATAAGACAGTATTTAAACCAGATTGTGCTATCATCACTTGGTACAAATGTTTAAATGATCTCAGTGAAATTAATAGGGCCATTTGGTCAGTGGAGGATTTTTCAGTTTTGGTACGGGCATGGGTTTATGACCATAAAAATCAGATCAAACAATAACAACAATTCAGAGAATGCTGTATGCATTTATGGAAATTTAAAGTGTTACACAAAAGTCTGGGCAATTGAAAAGTACACAATTCATGCTAGGGCACAACTGAAAAGTAAATTTATTGCCTATGTAAGAATATTATGACAACTAGAGAATTGCATACAAAATAAAAATAATTTTGTAAAAGTAGTTATTGTACCCAAGTTGTGGAGTCCTAACCACATTTTGGAGATTATTTTCCAAATGCCAGAGGCAATTGTGTCACTTTGAGAGCTCTACAGTTGCCAAATTCTGGGTAGAGTCCTGCAGTCCTTACCACTTGTTTTCACTGAAATCAGTGGAATTTTGGCTTCTCTCAGGACTGTGGGGAAATGTCCGACCACGAACACTGGAAATAAAGAAAGGACTTTGGTGAACTCCTTTGTTCTGTAACCTTAACTTGGGAAGGTTTGTTTTGATTTGAGAAGGGTGCTTGTTTGTGGGAAAGACTGCAATTTCTAGCACAAACACAAATGTGATCTTTTGCAAATGCCCTTGGGCGATGCATTTTTTTGCAGAAAGATCCTACTCCAGGGGAGGGTTGGGGGTGGATTCTGGGTTAGATGCATGAGCTGCGGCCGGATCCTTGTGCATGCTTAACTTTATGTCTCGAAATACTTGAGTAGTGGTTGCAGATTGAAGCATGTACATAACTGTGTGTGCTTGGCTCTGAAAAAAACTTTCTGTCTTGACATAATTATGAACCCCTGAAAAGCATATTAATGCCTTGGAAAAACTGACAACACTGTAATGCAGCCTTATACAAATGGCAGAGTATTTGTGTAACCCAAATAAACAGGTTTTGTAGGTGTTGGAGTGGGAGGGAAATTGCCTTTTGAAAAGTGGGAAGATAATTTGTAAATATATCAGTAGCTTTTTGATCTGCCTTTCTTTGTTTAAATGTGTTTGCTGTTATGACTTACAAATCCAAATTAGTATAGCAATGTGTAAATTGGAAGATCTCTATTTTTAGTAAACATTTTGATTTAATAAATGATTCTCAAGAGCTTCTGTTGAACCAGGTAAAGTATGTAATATTTTATATTATATGAATGTATTTAAACCTAAGCATTTTTACAGAATTACTAATAGGTAGAATATAGGCTGCCCTTAATTTGTTGCCTTCTATATGTCAGCTGTTTTAACTGAGCAAGTTATGAAACAACTTTTGTTGAAGAATTAAATTAATACAGTTTTAAAGTACTACCTTATATTAGCTAAGAAAATGTGGTTACTTGGTTTAGAATAATGTTTCTTGTCTTCCCTTTTAATTTAAAAGACAACTATTATCATGCAAATGAAGGGGTGTGGTGCTTCAAACTGGCTGTGATATATGCTTTTTTTTTTTTTTTTCTTTTCTTTTTTTTTTCATTTGTTGTTGTCAATAGAAAAGATTGATCTCTGGGCTGGTGAACATAATATCTGTCCCAGTCAGAAAAGGAAAGAGGAAATTAGCAGAGCGATTGGTGGAGAATGATATCTGTCAAAAGAAACACTTGGAGAGCACTGAGTTTAGTGATAGGTGACTGCCGGAAAAAAGGGAACTTTGAATTTTGTCAAGGTAAGGAACAGAAAAATATTTGATTTTATAACGTGAATACCTTTTAGAAGTTATTCTTGTGTATATAATGACTTCACCTTGCCTTGTGAACTGTAATTAAAAAAAAAAATCTTTCCCTTTAGCCTCCAAAGAGTCTGCCTAAATCAATGAAGGTGCTGTCTTCATTTAATACCAATAAGAAAGAGTACTGCAATGCTAATAAAATCCATCACCCACGACTTTTAAAAAATTCTAAATACATATATGTGAAATTTTTAACTTTGGGGTTCTTTTTGTGTTTTTAATGACGTAATTGCTCTTTATGTGTCGTGTAAATATTCCTTTGCTGGGTTGTGGAAATTATGAAGTTCAGTTTTCTGAACTGTGAATTGGAATAGTATTTGCAACCAGGTTAAGAGACAGTTGTAATCACATTGGCAAAATGGTTGGTTGTAATTCAGTGGAACCCTCTGATAAACTCATTGCATTGTGAATCCGTGGTAAATTTGATTGAGATAATAATAAGAATAGATATTTCTGCTGCTTGTGTGCAAAGATTTTTACTGTACTAGAAAAGTAAATCTGCTATTGCAGGACAAAATTTCTAGATAACCTATGACAGTCATTCCTGTCTTTACTGTAACTACATTTTTTATTCTAAAATGGTGTGTGTCTGGATGGCAAGAAACTGCTAAACTGATTTTAAATGCTTTCCAACACTTGGATAACTTTCTTTTTCAGTGTTGGACCATGTCGCCTGACATAACTTTGATAGAGTATGGTACCAAAATAAGATGAATAGTGTCTGAGTACTCTTGGCTTTGCCCTGGATAGTTTTAAAGGTAGCTCAGCCTTGATCATATTACTTGTTTTCCCACCTGAGACACCATGGTCCATGCTGCTCTGCCTGTGGGGTGTGGAGAGATGGAGAACAGCTGAGAGTGCCAGTGGGAGCCTTGGCACATCGCCTTATGGCAAGGGCCAGGCCTGAGGTTTTGTGTACCAGTGTGAACATACTCTTGAAAATTAAATCCTAATAAAAATGAATTTGCATTCTAACTTGAGTTCCTAGCTCATTTTAAAACAAGTAAATGCTTTTGTGGGACCTTCGTGTACTCGGGCAGCATTGGAAGGGAATGAATATTCTTAGCAGGGTTTCTTCTTGTGTTTGTATTTTGCTAATTCAGCAGTGTATAGCTTCTGACTAATTTCTCCTTTTATCTACAGTGTTATTTTTCAAAGTGTAAATGTACCCTGTACAGGTGGTTGTTGGTTTGTTTCTTTTGCCATATGGATCTTCATAAAGGATTTAAAAAATAAATGAATGTAAAAGTAAAGATGTCATGCCTGAAGCATGCAGTGCTGGCATACTAATAGGAAGTTTATTGTGGTTTATTGCTGTCAGAGCATTGCAAGATAATGGAAATTTCCTACAACTTGGGGGAAAGGCTTATTTTCTAATAACATTCATTTAAAGCAAGGGAATGAATACAACTAAAATTCATTTCATCTCTATAAAGTCTGAGGAATCTGCTGAAGTATTCACAAAAGGAAGGGAACAGCACGTTATCGCTGTTGTTAACTGTGCGCAGGTCATGCTCTCTGTATCACCTGGGTGCAGACACACCCCTGTCGTGGTGAAGTTGCTGTATACTGTGTGATTCTATTCCCTGTGCAGTACCATCATCTGTAACCTTATACCTAAATAAGCCCATCTCTCTATGACACATCTTACAGAGTTAATGATATTGTATAGTTTTCACCTTGGTAATGAAGAATTCAAAACTGCTCTGTAGCTCTTAGAGATCAGTGCTGGTTAACAGTTCTTAGATCTTTGGCCATTCCCATTTTGGCATTTACTTGAATTGAGGTGACTGGGTAAGATACCTGCATCTGGATGTATTTGTTTGTCACATGCTCCAAAATTTTAGTCTTAAATGGCCAAAAAGCTCCAAATATTCAATTTTTTTTTATTTTTAAATTTCAGTGAGTAATTAGAGATGAAACCAATGCTGTTTGAGCTTAACTTAATCTGGACTTTGCTGTGGCTAAGAAGATTTGGCTTGCTATTTGAAACCTAAATGGAATAAAATGCAAAAAAAAGGTGTTTTGAGTCTCTTGCCCCCTTGAAGCAATGGCCTCTTGTAGCAATGACTACCTCTGCTGATGTGACCCCTTTCAAGCATCCTCATCTTTATTTTGCTATTGCAAAGTCATCTTCTCTTGGTTTTCTTTTTTATCTTCAAAACAATTGTTAGCTTCCCATGTATCCTAAGGAGTAGAGTGAAAATAATAAAGTCCCCTTCTAACATACCATAGATGCAAAGGAGTACAAGTGTATTATAGACAGTGAATTGTCCTTCCAGTCAGAATTTCATCTGTTCATGTGGCACACACCTGTGGCTTGCTGGCATTCCTCTTGATTGGAGTGTGAGAGAGCTTAGTGAAAAACAAAGCTGGGATGACAAGGAGAGACTCCATGGCAAACATGGGTTACTTCACATGTTGTAAGAAAGTGAAATTCAAAATACTGGTTTGGAGACAGCTCCCTGGTATGTGGGAGCATGTATGGGTGACTCTACAAAGGGAACTGGTGCCCTGCTCGCTGCTACCTTGAAAATAAGGCATTTTTCTCTCTAGGTCAGGTTGATTTGGGCCAGTTGAGAGTAGTGGCCGATTTCTCCAGCTTGCTTTCTGAGCCAGTAAGAGTATCCTGGGCAGCAATCCAGCTTTTGAAGTTCAAAGAAAATAACTCATAATCTATATAAAATGCTAGCGGATGGGGAAGGGAGGAAATTTACAGAGAATAAGTCAGTTTGAGAAAAACTGTTAAAAGTAGAATGTAAGGGGAGTGTGTGTGTGTGACATTAGTATTTATTTTAATTTGAAAATGTGATCTTTGAAACATTTGAGGTGAGCAGAGGATAAGCTCTTACAATATGATATATTTATTAGTAAACTGAAACCAAACACTCCAAGTTCCTTTTCCAAAGTGGTTTCTTTTTCCCTGAATTTGCAGAGTTTGGGTTCCTTCTCTGTGCCCCCCCCCTCCACTCCCCCTGAATGTAATGTGTCTCTGATAACATTAATGGGCTTTGCCCCACATGGAGCAGCAAGTGTATTGTACCACTGCTCACTGATCCCAGGTCAGTGTGATGCGTGAAATCAATTTATTTGAATCTCTTTGCCTGTATAGGAATTTGGCAGTGTGCCAGTTGTTTTCATTTAATGTTCTTTGTGTTGAACACAGACAAGCAGTCATGCTTTTGTACTCCTTTTTCTTCTGGGCTCTTCTCTTTTCAGCCAATATTCTATTCTGTGGATTTTTTCAGAAAGAAGTAGGAATGTGTTACCTTTTTTAAAAATAATTTTTGTTTAAATAGCCTTTAAAGAGTGTAGAAACTAGGTCAGTCACAGAGCAGTCCTGTGTAGGGTTTTCTACCAAGTATAGGTAGTAACACCTGCCCTTTCTGATTTCTGAAATTTGGGGAAAAAGAGAGAGAAAACACTGGTCTATTTTTCTAATGCCTAGGTCTATGATTTGTGTCCTCTTGTAAGACAAAGACTCTTCAATAATGCTTAAATCAGAACAATTTTATTTCTAAATAAGTGAATGTCTGTCTGTTGGCTGGACAAATTGGCAATATGTTTCAGGATCTTTTTGATTTTGAGTAATGACCTTAAACTAGACATTAATTTGGGAATCCCTTGCCTCCTCTTTCTGTCTGTTCATCCCCTCCCCCCAATAAATTTAATATTCTGAATGGCTGGCTGAAGAACAGCTACACCCAAGCACCCATTTCTTTCATTTTTTCCTTCTTTTTATGAGAAAGCAGCAAGGTGTTTTGAACAGAGCAGATAATTTAGCCCTTCATAAACTGGGGGTGGGAGGGAATAGCAGCAGATATTTCCAGAAGGATTTGTTTTAGAGCCTGGCGTCGGGAGAGGCAAGAGCAGCAGTAGAAGGCTCTGCTGATGCTTGGGGCGGCTGGTGCGGAAGTTGATGTGCAGAACCGCGGAGCCGCGGCACAGGGGTCAGACTCGTACACATCAGCCCCGTTTCCTTGTTTAATTACCTGAAGAGCAAAACATCCAGGCTGGGAGTGTGTGAAAACCCAGTATCTCGAACAGCAGTTTGCTGCTCTGACATCCTGCGAGGCCAGCCCCGTCTGTCCGCAAACGTCAGGGCTGGTTCCTGACAGGGGGCTATCTCTGCCGGGCCTCGGTTCCTTCCATTCAGGAGGCATTGTGTAGAAGAGGGTTTGGTCAGGAATTTGAGGTTCCTGCCGGTTCTTCCAGCCCGGACAACCCTGTGACAGATAGGCATGATTTTTTTCTTCTAAAGAATAATAATAATAAAGAAAAAAATTGGCTCTTTTTAGTCTTTCCTTCGTAATTCTGGCATTGGTGTAACACTGACTGAAACAAAACATTAACCCTTTTGCTTTTGAATTCGCGCCTTTTTTCTGTTATTTTGATTCTTTTTTCTCTTGCTTGACCTCTTATTTTCAGAAATCAAATCTTCTGAGGAGAAAATTATTTGAGGTGGATTTTGTTTTATGCAGCAGTTAAACTTTAGAAAGTGGTATATTTTTCATAGTTATCATTTATATAATCATCATGCTTGGCATATTAAGTTTGTCATTTTAAGTGTGCTTGGCAGCATTATTTTTCTTTCTCCCCTGGATTCAAACCAAGCTAGTGTTTGTTTCTGGCACATTAAAACAGTAGTGGCAGCTATCAATGCTTCCATTCTTATTATTCATGTGATTTTCTTAGGTGTCCAGTTTGGTGTTCAATTTTAAAGTGTTGGGATAAGGGTCAGTTTTAGTCCTTGCTCCTCGTAGCTGCTGTTCGTTGAGGTCACAGGCAGAGTTCAGGTTTGGGTTCCTAGATGGGAAGTGTTCATTGGGATGTAAAGCTCATGCTTGCAGCTGAAAGATACTGTATGTTTACATAGGCAAAGGCCTTGGATAGGTTGTTTTGGTTGTTTTTGTCTGGTTTTGTTTTGTTAGTTTGTTTTTGGTTTTGTTTTGCTTTGGTTTTTTTATGTCTATGTGTGAAGAATTAAAGTATGACTTCTTGTTTAAATGGTAAGTGAAGAACATTACAGTTATTTGTACAATTTCAATACTCGAGTTTATAACATAGTGGTGTTAATAGTTGTACTGGTAGAACTTAAGATTGCTGGCTACAAGTAGTAAAGGGAGGGAACATAATTAAAAAGGTCTTCCAGCAAAACTGAGTGTGTAGCATGTGACTATTGCCTTTTATTGTTGTGGGCAGAAGCTGGTCCAAGAAAGATATTTGTGGTTGCAGGAGTAGAGAAGGAGAGCTGAAAATTAACTAAGGTTTCATTTCCTTTCATGCTGAAGGCTTTTGGTCCAGTCTGTAGAGTTATGCCCACAGGCTCAGCAAACATATTCATGTGCTAGGGATTTTGGGTACTTCATTGGTGAGATTGAAATCTTTTGAGCAATAACTTAGATTTTCCCTGCTACTATTTCATTGGGAATTTGTAATACAGATTTAAGGGCATACTTTTTTTCTTGCATGCAGACATTGCCAGGTGAGGATTCTGGGGACCCTCGAGTAAGAGAGGTAGCCTTCAGTGCATGTATGCAGTCACAGGAGTCAGCTACAGAGCAGGCAGACCAAAAGTCATTGTCATCCATTGTGCTACTAATCCCCCATCTGAAAAGGATTTTCAGGGGATGGTGCAACGAAAGAGCTGTTACAGCGTTATCAGATGATAATTGTGATCTAATGAACTCTTAAATATGTACAATAATCCTTCACCTTTAGAATCAGGTTGCTTTCTTCAGTACAGACTGCCTAGGTTACTCTGGTGTAAAGGTGCCTTTAAGTAAAAGTGGATTACTTAGACATGTAGTTTTAAATAGCTGTCCTGTCATACTGTAAAGAAGCCATAATTTAAATAAGCATTGCTTTTATCTGTAGGATGAAAAAAAAGATGGTTTATGCATTGTGGTCGGTCCCATGTCGTATAGGGTTTGTACATATAAAGGAAATTATGTAGCTCTATAAAAGCGCTGTCTGTTAGTTAAACCTTTACAAGTCATGTAAGTTGTGTCCCTCTTTTCCAGTGTTTTAATTGCCTTTGTTTTTTTTTGCAGAGTTCATAATCCAATGAGCTGTCCATGACCTCTAGCCAACTATTGCCCACCTCAACCCGCAGTCCATTAAATGAAAAGTTCTCCATGGATGTGTGGTGACAACAACCACCACATTGTCTTTCCACCTACCCATGGTGTGTCTAGAGCCTCTTTGAAAATGATAACAAATGATAGCCTTTACACCATGGTTGCCACTCAAAAATCCCTTGGTGATAATGGTTTTAAATCAGCATTCTGTTTGAAAAAATAGTTATCTTGGCCATCTCCACCAGCCTCTGCTGTGACAATCTTAAGGAAATTTCTTACAGGTAATAGTTCCCAAGATAGTTTGGGCTTTATTAAAACTGGCACCTTGCATTGTGCCCAAACATTTGCTGCTGCTCTTTGCAGATACTCTCCTAGTGTAAAGTGGTGTAATTTGTTCTTGGTATGAAATTCCACTTTATAATCTACATTTTTCTGCTTCTCTTCTGAATGGCTACAACAAAGCACCATGTGGAGTATTTAGATAAAGTGAAGTTATATTTAGAGGCCTGTGTTCCTCAAGGCTCCTCCCAGTTCCTATAGAAACAAAGATTTTGTATTTTAATTTTCCTCAGCTATGATGGGATTCATCTGGGTCAGACTAGAAGCACAGAGATTAGGTCAACACATTGTGCTCCAGGGAGCATGATGTGCTCCTTCAATAGCACTTCAAGTGAATCCCATTCTTGCTTAGTTTTGTAGGGGAAACCTAGCTGGCACAGTGTTTTTCCCTCAGTGTTAGAGTGCTGGTTGTTGCTATTCAATTTATGTGCTAATTGTGGATAATATTTTATGGTAGTACTCACAGCTTGAAATTCTGGAACTTCTTTTAGCTGTCAAGGTTAGTGGAGGTGGGAGAGGATAAATGTCCAAGGCAGCTGGAGCAGAGACAAGTCATGTAGAGTTGGAGAAGAGAGATGTGTAGCAGAGTGAGAAGGTGGCTGGCCCCAGAGTCATGGATTTAGGAGTAGATGTGGTGGCAGAGAGAAGACAGAGGCCACTGTTTGGAAAAGTGAGAGAAAAATGTGATGGAAGGTGTAACTAAGGAAACAATGGAAAGAAAAAGATTTGACTAAAATCAGCCACCTTCCTTTTGTCCCTTACAAATGATAATGCTTTTCTATCATCAAGGGTTGAATGAGTCTATGTACTGATTCTGCTGTGTTTCCAGATGCTGAACTGCATTAGATCAGTTCATTTGGTAATACTGCTTGGCATTTTAGCAATTGCAGGGTCTGGCAGTGGGTTGTCCTATTATAACTGTGAGAAAACTCATCCATAAAAGAACCACTGTTCTGTTAGGACTTAGTTCTCTTCATGTAAAAATGTGGCCTCATGCCTTTGTTCCATTAGACCTCCTAATTCATCAGGGAAACTGAAAATACTTGATGATGAGGTGACTTTCTCACCTGGCTCTGGAAAGCAAATAATTTAAATGAGGAAATAATGCTTAGCTGTCCTAGATATGCTGAAATATTTATTTACAGTCCTCATTCACTTGCCCTCTTGAAATTACTCAGTAGTTGACAGATGTCATACTAAAATAAAGCATTAATAGTAAACACCAACATGCTGTACCGTGGCACTGCTGTGATGTTACAGGCACTACTGTGTGTATAAAAACATAACCAGACATGCAGAACAGCCGTGTTTCCAGCCCATTACAGTGGAGGCCAGTGCAAAGATTTTGCTACCTGATGTAAGAATAAGCTTTATTTTCTGAATACTTGTCAGTGTGTTCTACAAGCACAACCTTATATTGTTGGGAAAAATTATATACATATAGATAGATAGATAGATAATTTTATATATATAATATATATATATAAAATTTTATATATATATATATATAAAATACTATTCTTGAATTTCCCTTGTATTTCTGATTACTATTGTGGTTTGCAAATTTGTGTTGAGCTCATCAGGAACAATAGCTTTGTGTGAAGGCCCCTTTGAATGAAGTTTTTGTACCATTATAAATGTAGTAAATAAATACAAATTGATCAATATATGACAAAAGGGTGAAGAAGAGAGGTCAGTAGGTAAGAATATTTGCATATAAACCATTTTCCCCTTGTTGAAAATGGCAGTACGAGCATAAATAAATGTTTTGTATTGCTGTGTATTTGCTCCACCTGGTGGATTTTCCTGGAAGTGTTTTTAATCTTCCTAATAAGGGGAAGTTGGCCTTAATATAGAAGACATTTCCCAGAGTAAAAGCAACTTCCTTCTCTCTTTTTCTCTTTCTCTCTTTCTCTCTTTCTCTCTTTCTCTCTTTCTCTCTCTCTTTCTCTCTTTCTCTCTTTCTCTCTTTCTTTTTCTCTTTCTCTCTTTCTCTCTTTTTCTCTCTTTCTCTCTTTCTTTTCTCTTTCTCTCTCTCTCTTTCTCTCTTTCTCTCTCTTCTTCTCTCCTTCTCTTCTTTTCTCTTTCTTTCTCTCCTTCTCTCTTGTTCTCTCTTTCTCTCTCTTTCTTTTTTTTCTCTTTTCTCGTTTCTTTCTCTTAGTAATAGCATTGCAATAGGCAGATTTGGGGAAAGAAAATATAATTTGATATTTGTCTTGGCCACACTTTGTCAGCACAGAGATCTCTATGAAGCATAGCATTCCAAATCCATTAGTAATTACAGTTTATTCTGGGGCTTATTTTGAGTATTCTTGGACTCATCTAGAGATTAGTAATTGCTAAGTCCAAGTCTGTGGCTTGTAGACTTATATGTGGTCAGTGAAAAGGAGGATTTGCTATGACTTCCCCCCCCTCCCCCCCCCCAGTTCTGAGCCCCTCGATGAGAAGTAGCAGTGTTATCGAAAAAGAGAGGTACAATGCTTAAGTGTTAGTGCGGTACATCAGCATAAAATCTGTCTGTCATTAAGCTAGCTTTGCAAACATTGTTTTCTTTGGAATTCTTAAGGACTTGGTTATGCTTTGATCATCTCATTGTTCTCCTTAGGTTATTTTTTTCCTTTAGAGTGTAATGGCTCCCTAACAGAAGGTGAAGTTTAGAAAATAGTGTCTCCATATGCAGGGGATTTGGAGACCTTTTTATTGTCTTTAAAAATGTCATTCATAGCCCTCATTAGCATTTATTGTTGCAAGCATACAAGCAGAAAATGTGAAATTGGTATGTCATGAATAGCTCCACAGAACTCTAGAGCCCTGAAATTTTGCCTGCAGTGTGGTGTGGGCCAGGCATTGAGAGAAAGCTGGCCAGATGGCTGCCAGCACAGAGCAGAGCTGCAGGTTTTTGTCTCTGGTGCTGAGAGGAGGGAAAGTTCACTGGAGCATACGCTGTCACCCCGTGCATTTTAACAAAACTAACTCGCCATCAGTCAAAACGGGGAGGTGGTGACATTGAAACAAAAGTTTTCAATATAATGTAACAATCCTTGTCAAATGAATAAAATATGTTTAGCTAGTGTCACAAATATTGATATGTTGCAGAGAAAAATGCAAGGCTCAAATTTATGGCTAGTGGTAGATACGCTTTCACACAAATATGCTCCACATTATCTTTATTATGAAGGTCCTATACATTCAAAAGACATCGATTAGAGGTCAAAACTTGGGTTAATATACTACAGCAGGAGGAGTTTCCCTACCCATGTTAAATGAACAAACACCCTGAGCTTCAAGTCAAAAAGCAACTGATAGCTTGAAACCATTTTTTTCTTCCCTTCTTCTCCCCTCCCCTCCCCCCCTTCTCCTTCTTTTTGTATCTTAAAATATG
>NW_008237244.1:5937014-5964508 GCF_000691975.1 Corvus brachyrhynchos
AGGAGCAGATATTCTCTTCCAGGCTTCTCCAGGTCACACTAAATGTGTTCTCTCCCTGTTGGTGAGACAGCATCATTGGTGTTTTCTTTCGGAAATATTTTCAAATCAATATCAAATTTTCTAAAGTGCTTGAGTGGTGTCTATGCACAGATGGTGTGGTAATTTTCTTTGAAGTCAAATGATGATAGAAATTAGCAGTCAATTCTAATTTACGTTACCCACATTATGGAAAACATAGTTTTTAATAAAAATGTGAGGCAAAACTTGTTTAGCCTAGATCTAGTGAAAGAAATAGACACCAAGACAGGTACACTTATATGTGAGTTTGTCCATGTGAGTGTTCTTACTAAAATGTATATAGAGAGTAAAAGAGCATGCAGTCATTAGGGCCTGAATGTTGTCCCTCTCATTCTGAGTCAGTTAATTTTTTGTGGAACTGTTCTTTGATGTTAGGTCTTAATGTATATTTTCATTGCTTTAAAACCTGAAATGCACCTGAAATGTCACTGGAATTTCTAAATGTTCAACAAGAATTAATTTTGGGTTTTTTTTTAAATCAAAAAGCAGTAGGCAGTCTAGGCTGTTAAGTCTAATCCACTATCGAGGCTGCCTTTTCTTAACATATGATTTAAAATATGCTTTGGAGTATTGTTGAAATATGGATATAACTTGCAAGTTTTCTTAACTGGAAAGACATGAATGCTTTCTCAATTCCAATGAATTTAATCTAGTACTTAAGGTAACATAATCAGCAGTTTGTGTTAGACAACCAAGAATATTTTCTTCCCACCTTGGTGACTCTTTCAACTGCTCAGTATTTGATTTGTGTAGGTAATCCCAATTAGTCTATGTTTCACAGAGCAGTGTATGTTTTAAATGTCTCATTTGTCTTTTTTCAGAAGTCCAGAAAGCCTTGCCAATAAGGAAATGCTAAGGGAAATGTTTAGCGTTATCTGGCAAATGTTTTGTGTTGCATGCATAAAGAGCTGCTGTTAACAGATAAGCACATATCTTTTTGGAATATTTAAATTCCATCTCCAAGCAAAGAATTAGAAGTTTATAGAGAAGTGCTGTGCCTTTCTTGGATAACTTGAGCCTTTTGTGGTGGTGCAGTAGAACCAAGGGAGGCTAGGTACAATGTCATGAAAAAAGTCGCACTGAGGGTGCAGGCCCAGGTGGGTTGCCATTGCACCAGGAAATCTGAGATACTTGGGCAGCAAGAAATTAGTGAGCTTCTCCTGAAGGTGTTGCCTTTACTGGACTTTGGTTGGACTGAATAAAGTTAACTGAATAAGGTTAAGAAAGCATCCAGAAGTGGTTGTCCCCTGTCCCTTGCATCAGCTCCACAGCTCACACATTAGGTGGGTTTGCCCTGTCAGTGGGATGCCTTAAGAAAACACTAATAGCTTCCAGCTGGGTGGAAAATCAAAACGTTTTGGGGCTGACAAAACTAGTAGATTTGAATTTGAAAGCCCAGCTAATGCCTCTATTTTTATTTACCACTCGCCCATAAAAGATTATTTTCCAATATGTCAGCCTCATTTGGTGGCTACTGGTCTGAAAGTGAAAGTGGAACAAGCAAGCGGGGAAATCTGGACATTAGTGAGTCCGCCCTTTCAAGCTGGTGTGCCACTTTGTGGAATGGCCTTCCCTGAGATTGGGGGGGTCCTAATGACCATTCATCAATGCTCGTTGACTGATCATTGAGTGCCTTCTCATTCAGTTTATCAAGTCTTGCACATAAAAAGTCAGAATAAGCATTATTCAGCTTTGTTAAAGCCAACTAGGAGTAAAATGCTCCATTTGAACCCATTTTGCCCTTGGTTTTTCACTTTGTTAATGCAGTCCTGCTTAAATGAGTGCTTTTATTGGGTCTGTTAGAATATCTGAAACTATTAATTCTCTTGTATTGAATAGCTGGTGGCAGGCCAGAGCAGATGGGGTAGAAAACTATTTGGTTGGGTGTATTGCTTTCAATTAGGATCAATGAGGTTTCAGCTCCTTTGAATTAACTCACTTAATACCCACTGTGTGAAGTCACAATGTATCACAACAGTCTGCTATAAGTAGAGCGGGAAGTTGAGAAGTCCTACAGAAAAGCTTTGAGTTAAATTCTTCGTTCACTGTTAATAGAGAGCTTTCATTAACTACAGATGTGTTTCAGTGGACTTCCAATCCCTGTTATTAAGCTGGGTTTGCACAAAAGGCAATCTCTGTACTTTTAAATGATGGTCATCAGGAATTTCCCTTTTCCATCAGATCCATGTCTTGGCTACCTTATATCATCCTCTGCATAAAAATCTTTTTTCTTCCCCTTCAAATACAAGACTATGGAGACTGGTTTGCCTTCTCTACCTGTTTTCAAAATAAGGACTCCTAGAGGATGATTTAAAATGATTTTGTAAAGCATTTTGAGCGATCATCAAAGAAGGAGCTGGTGCCCACCCAGGATGGTGTAATGTAATGTGTACCATAAAGAAACTGGCCCTAGATTGTCCTGTAGATTTTTCACTCTCTTTGTATCCCTTTCATTTTGGTAGTACTCTGACTCTTGTGATGCAGCAGAACTGTTCTATGTTAAAACCACTGCCTTTCCTTTCTTGGTGGAGAATAAAACTATTTTATAGAATGGGCTGTCCACTTTTGCTTGGCCTGCTAAAATTTTAGATCTGGTGCAAAAACTTTTGGGGCAAGCTTTAGGTGACTGCATTAAAAATGGGGGTGGGGAAAGCAAATAAATATCCACAGATACTTCTTCAGGGAGGACTGCCAAATGGGTTGCTGCCTGCCTCAGTGTATTAAATAATGAGAGGGAAAAACTATTCATGCAGCTGGCTGCTTGAGAAAATGCTGAAGTAGTCTCGGATGCACAGGCATTCTGTTAGCCTCTTCCATGAGCAGACTTCTAGGTGAGAATCTCCAGGGATCCAGGTTTTGTTGACGTGGATCAATTTAAGTGGCAATTACTGTAGTCAGATAACAGCTTAAAAAGGCTTTTTACACACAGAAAAAAGATGCATAATCACACAGCATATGGAAGCTCAATTTTGTGAGCCATGGTCTGTGGATTTACAATGTACTGATATTAAGACCTTCTTTTAAGAGTGAATATTGTTTGGTTTTATTAAAATGCATCATACCTTTGACACGTTACTTTCTACTCTGAAGCTGATTCAGGCTGCATCTATGTTGATGAAAGGTTGCATTTCCAACTGTGAAAATGTTTTTCCTTTCATGTAGAGTACAGCATTACAAAAGAAAAACAACATAGCAAATACAATACTACCTGACTGGTTTTAAATAGTGCATCGAATAATAAAACCAAAAGGACAGTAAAGTCTTTAAAGGCCTTGTTGGCACAGACTTCTCTTGTCTCCGTTTCCCTTGCTTGTTTTTACCCCTCCACTTTTCCTCCCTTCACGAAAGTGGACTGTCATGAAAATGTTTTCAAGTTTTGGTGTTTCTCTTGGGCTCCCTGACACTCAAATATCCATTATAGAGAACTTCATTATGATAGATGTCTGATGAAGATGAAGAAAAGACCTACCTCAAGTAGCAGACACATTAGGTTGCTAGTGCTGGGCTGTTTATTGGGGCAGGGGAGCTGCTCCTTTTCTTCTTGATAGTCTTGGATTTGCTAGTCCTGTGTTTGGAGTTTCTCTCCCATTTTATTTGAAACTTAAGGGTGCTATTTAGATTGTGTTAAAAAGGTACTATGGAAATATCAGTAAATTAAGTGATTCATTTTCTTTAACTGAGAAATATTCATGAGTTCAGTCTGGACACTAGGAGGGACAGTTATTTTCTGCTTAATTTTCCATATGTGTCCTTTTCCTAAACAGATCATTATCAGGCTCTGTGGTAGCTAGAGGAAGGAAGAGGAAGGCCTAAAAGCAGAGTTGTTTGTGTGTAATAGAGGCAGAAGATGGCATAATGCAAAATCAGGGAGTGCATAAATAAGTACACAAGGACAGACCTTACACTGAGAAGATCTGACTGAGAATTGTTGCCTTTCCATAAAGGGTTTGAATGTATAATGCAAAGGCAAAGTCAGAACCAGAACCAGGACCTATGTGCTAGTTACTGGAGAAATGCTCATTACTAAAGGAAGCTTTTGCAAGTGCTGAATGGGAGGAGAGTTTTAAAAAAAGATGATATTTTTCTTGTGCCTGGAATTTTGTGCAAAGATGTATGTGCTACAGAAGGCATGCGAGTCAAGCGTATGTTTCTTCTAAGAGGCAAAGATGTTTTACAAAGGACTAAGGAGGGACTGCTGAGAAGAAAATAGCCAGCTTTAGATAAAGCACTATAACAAAGACTTGTAGTTTTATGTATCATGGTGTCCATTAAAGCTTAATAGGGAAGAGTGAATTGAACCTAGCCAGGCATACCTTATTCATGTGAAGGATAAACATTGAAGGGGTTCACAAAATCAGAAATTGGGAGGACATGATTGTTTAGCTTTTGAAAAAGCTTTACAGGGAAGATTTTGTTTTCATCCCCCATGGATCACTATGCAAGGTAAAGGAGAGTAAGCTGCAAATGTTTGGAACATATCAATGGAAGAATCCCAGGGGGTTAAAAGCACCATAGTAAAATGTAAGTGGTCTGCTTTCTAAGTGTGTTCTATTTTACACATACTACTGTGGATCTGAGAGAGGGAGTGATTTTGATACTCCGTTTCCCATAGTAAAGGAGAATAATAATGTCATAAATGTGGGAAGAGGGGGGGCTCCTGTATATTCTTCTGCACGTTTTGAATTTCTAGCTAAATAAACAAACATAGTCCTATGGAGTGCAAAATTACGGCTGTTAAAATAAAGAATGAATTTGTTTCCATATTTGGAGGAGAGCTGATGCAAAGTGATGCTTTTTCTTTAATTGTTGTCAGCAGAGGAAAGGGTTAACTTTTAAAGAAAAAATGAATAATTCAGTGTTTGGCTTATCACTCTGCATTTTAGTTTCTATTCTTTGGTCATCTGGAACTTGGTGTGAAAGGTAGAGTAAAAGGAGTCAGCTGAGGGGAGCCGGGGTTGTGATAATTTGCACACACATCCCTGTCATTGTTCTGCCTGAAGAGACAGGGCTGGGTTCAAGGCCACATGTGCTCCTGTCATCATTCACATTTCTGCTCCAAGTGCAATACAGAGTGTCAGCTCTCCATCTGTCTTTGCCTGGCAAACGCACGCGCCCAGCATCCTGCCTCCAGCTACGCTGCCACAGCCAGTTCTGATGGCCCTCCTCGCTTCTCTCTGTTCATTCCAGAACAGGAGGCACTGAGCCCTAAATAAGCTTGCTTTTAGGAGAGAGCCATTTACAGTGTGGTATATTTTATCCAAGGATGCCTGGTGAGTCGAAATTATTGCAGCTCTTTCGGTTCTAAATGAGGAAACGCTAATCGTTTTTTGATAGTATATTTTCCCTCTCTTTTTTTTCTTTTCTCTTTTAATATAGAGGGTGATTTGCAAGCTGATACCGGTACAGAGCGATCGCGGATGCTAATTCTGTTGTGTATGTGTTGGGGGGAGGGGAATTTGTGCAAGTGAACTGCTAGAGATGATACTTACAGCAGGACTGGATGTTTCAATGAAAAGGGGTAGAAATAGCAGAAAGTCACCAGCTTTGTGGGTGCAGGGCTCTGCACAGGGGATCATTTTAGCAAAGAGAAATACAGCTTCGGGCTGGCTTTCATGACTGTCAGCTGCACCTTGAATCTGCAAACATTTGATCGTCAGAGATCATTCACAGTGTTTACCCATCAGCTGAAATTATCTCTGTGAAAAGCTGTTTATGTTGGAGAAGTGAGGGAGATTTATAAAACAGATTATTCCAGCCTTGCCCTAAATCATAGTCCGTCACTGTCACCAGGCAAATCACCAAAATACGTTGATTCAAAATAAAACAATTAAAAAATCTGCTGAATTAGAGGAATTGCTGTGGAGCTGGGAGTTACAATAGGTCGGTTTCCTCAGGAAAATATTACTCTTGGATCTTGTGATCACTTGTCTAATTGATAAGTGTTATTGCCAATAAAAACTCTTCTATGCAGGGTGATTTGTTGAGGGGTTTTGTGAGATGCTTGACCACAACTGAGTAGATTGAATTTGGTGTGTTTTGTTTGTGTTTTTTTCCCCCCTTTGGTAAGGACTGGAGAAAGCCATGTGCCTGATTATAACAGCCTGTGTTCTGGATAAAAAAAAAGACAGGGCTAGAGATCCTACAGCTGGCTGGTTCTTGTGGATTATTTGGGTAGGACAGGCAGAAGAGGCTACGCTTGATCACAGAGAGTCTGTACACCTCGCAGATGGTGTTTTGAAACAGTATCTGCCAGTTTACTGCAGCCACAGTTGCATGTAGGTATTGCCAGTTGTTGGAAGAATGTTTTCCTTTTAGGATTTTTGTATACGGTCATACCCTACTGCTGGTATGTTTGCTGATCCCGTGATTGTAACAAGAAAGCGGGCTCTGTTTGCTCAAAGCACAAGGTTAAGAGGATTTATATGGTTGAAATATGGGCAAATTAATTTGCATAGATAACAACTGAGGACTATGAAAGGTCAATTTAACCCTTTAAACATCAAATTTGATTTGCATGCATTGCATTCCTGGGAATGTGGTCTTCATTAGAAATACCATGGTAATTCATTAATTAGGAAAACCGTGCGTTGTGCATAATTTGAATCCACTGATGTTTCCCTTATGTTTGTGTGAAACTCATCTTCTCATGCAGTTTTACTATTTCTGTGTTTTATCAAGATATTTAGGTGTACTAAAATGACACAATCTTATCAGTTTTGATCCTCGTGTGCATTATTTGGGGCTATTGGCAAACTGTTGGAATGCCTAGAGTGGACATTTTTGAAAACCTATTAAGCCTTTGGCATTTAAATTACTTAATCTACCTGCTGGTTAAAATTTCATGCATCTTTAATCAAAATGGCATGTGCTACATTCAAGTATGTATACCCTTATCAATACTCGTTAAGCTTTACCACTAAATAAATCTTTTATTTGCAGCATTCTCCTTAAAGCAGTAGCAAGCAAGAAGTGTGTTTTAATGTCAGCTCTGAGTGTTAGAAAACCTTGCACTTGGATACAGAGAATACACTAACAGCTGTGACTGGGAGCATGTGCCAGAATGGAGATACTTGAACAGATCTGACACTTGGCTATTTTTGACACCCATCTGCACTTTTTTACTCTCCTCTAGGATGAACTGCCTCTCAATCTGTTCACAGCATATTTTAGCCCTTTAATATTGTGGTGTTGTGTTTTTTCAAATGGGCATTATTAGCCATCTGGGGCAGATTTTGTATTTTAAAAGTAAGCACATTATGTACAAGAGATTAAAAGGATGTGTATTTTTATGTGATCTGATATTATGTCAGTGCCTTTTGTGTGTGTGTGAAGTCTTGATTTCAGAACCATCCCTTTAGTGATTCTGACATCTGAAGTCCTTCTTTTGGGGAAAGAACATGAGTTAATAAAGACGGGTTCTGGTCTATGTGTGGTGGTTGCAATTACACAAACTAAATTTGCCCTTCAAAGACGAATTGCTCGTACTGTTATAATTGCGACTGGGCGCTCACCTCCTCGCTCCCCTGTCGGGGCAAAGCGACAGCAGCGGGGCTGGCTAATGAAGCGCTGTAAAAGCCATTCAGACCTCTGTGAAGGCACTGCTGCAACTCTGAGAAAAGTCTCTAGAAAGATAATCCCGTTAACATGCAGCTTGCCATTACCAAGTTAACCATTTTGTCATTCTGTGTAGCGAGCTCTAGCAAGCGTTTATGTCTAAATAATTGTTCCTGGGGGAACAGTGTTCAAATCTAATACCATATACCAGTTTCTCTGATTACTGTGAATGTGGTGGTTGGTTTCTTTTTTTTTTTTTTTAGTAGTTTATTCCGGACTTTATTTATGAAACATTACAAATCTATCAGTCATTTTATAGTACTTTCAAAGAACAGATGTTGGCCTACAAAATGCTTTATTATTGCCCATGGCAGTATTCAGCATGGTTTCCTTAAAAGGACAATCAGTGATCACAGTCATTGTAGCCCAGAAATAATGCTGCTCTTTCAGAAGATGGCCTGGTATTAGGTCAGACCACCCTTTCTTTACTTCTGCTCTCCAGATGTGGCTGCAACTATTTTTTTTTTTAAGTTCATGTTTCAAAAAAAATGGGTTTGTTTTCAAAATCTGGTTTTACTTAAGATATCTCCATCCTGGAGTGCATTTCATAAATTGCCCACATATTTTTCTTAGCAGAGAACTTAACTGGCTGTAATTTTTAACACATGGCCACATCATGTGATATTTTCAAAACATTTGCACATAGCTTTAAGAAGGTCCCGGCAGAAATGATCCATCATCTCACAGCCAGCCCATTTCTTAACAGCATATCTGCATTTTCCATTTAGCAGAGCTATATATTATTAGCTTACATTTTGGGTAGTAAAACAGTGTATTGCTGATTGTAAAACATGGACTTTATTATCTGCTGAAAATTGATTTGGCATTTATAGCCACTGTGTACTAGAGTCGCTTTCTGCTTTTAACATTAGTGCTTGCAAGTGATGATTTGTTTAAAGAACAGAAACAAAATTGCCATGGACATAACTGTTAGTGTCCTAGTAACTGAACATTTGGATTATCCACCTGTTTTTTAAATACATGCGTCTAAATGCTGTTACACAGCAAAAGTGTCCTAACAGTCCATTAACCAACTTGGTCTGTTCTAAGCTGCAGTTGCTATGCTGTTATATTAGGAGGACTCTCTGTCTTACAAAACAAGTTTTCTGCCAAACAGGGAAAATGTGTCTGGAAATACTTAAGTCTGAGTGTTAACTTTGCATCATTATTCCAATCATCCTACATAATGACTTTATCTTCAGGATTCAGCTATAGAGGACTGTGGGTCACTGGGTTCTTCAGATATGTATGGTAGGATTGGGAGGTGACATGTGATGACTTGCTTTTCACAGTATTAAAATTTCTTCGTCTTTTATGGTAGTAATAAATTCCAAAGTCTGCATAACATTATTGCTCTTATTTTCAACCCATGGGGCTGTGAACTGCCTCATGCTACACATGCATGGAAAGTAACTAACACATCATGGAATGCAGATTGTGCTGCAGGAATATATATATATTTCATCAGGGTCCCAAACACTCCTTTCCTGAGAAGAGTGAGTGCTTTATAACTCAGACCCTTAGCTAGAGAACAACCAAGTCCGCTTCTCAGGATAGGTACTTCCTTGGTGTTTAGCACCAATCACACCTATATTAGAAGATTTTGCACTCCACACTCACATATTTAAGGCATGATCGTCACAGCTTGCAAATCAAAGTGATCTGTGTATATACAATTTGAAAAGACAACTTGAATTTTGCATAAAATGAAATTATATGATATGCTAGTTTGAAGTCCAAACAGAGAAACAGGTACATCTAAGAGTAGGGGACATGATACCTGGTCCTTTTCAGGACATGTACACATACCTGTACCAGTTTCTGGTTTGTTGGCTTCATCCTTGTTTCTTCCAAGTGTGTACATCAAGGATAACACTACAAAAAAATCAGCTTCCAGGCCACAAAACAACTTGTGCACTTGAAGGAATAGCTGCCTTCCAAATCCAAAGTGCCATGCCTCTAACCCTCCTCATTCCCGGGTGTATCACTGTTACAGCTTTAAAGTTTCCTGAGCATGTCAAGCTGCATCTGTGCATGGCAGGGTCTCCCTCAGTATTGATAGGGTTAAGCAGCCCAGTGCTGAGATCACACCAATGTCTTTTTGGAGTTGAAGCATTTCTGTGTCTTAAGTTGTTCACACAGTTGGATCTGGTAGGTAATCTCAGAGGAAGCCCAGTGCATATTTAGAAATGTTGGTCTCTTCACAAGTGTAGGCTTACTTTTTGTTCCCAGAAATGTGTCTGGTGTAAAATGGAACATAGAGCCAGCAATGCTGAGGCAAGTAGAGATTAAATTGGGAAAAACATAGGGCACAGCAGTGCTTGGATTTTCACTTACACACAGACACAGTCTAGCCATATTGGCCGACTTGGCAAGGCTTATTTCTTTCAATATCCTGCTATGCTAACTCCATGTTCACGCAGTTCCTCTGTGAAGCTGGTGAAGTCCTTGCCATGTTGTAATATTCTATCTATATTCACTGGCTCAACTCTCCAGGAGCTCAGCCATCTCTGCATCAAGTTGCATTTTTGTGATGTACGTTTGTTCTTTCTGCCTCAATGTACATGAGAGTCACCAGATGAAGAGCAGGACTAGTGCAGGAGCCACTTCCCCCTTGCTGCTGTTGATCTTGTGCCATGTTCGCTCCTTACGTGTTACTTGTTCAGTTCTTGGGTAGGACAAGAGTGTTGGAGATTACTCCCATAAACTGCTAATGGGCAGTAGCTTTCCTCACTGCTAAGGGAATATGTTCCAGACCTGAGCTTGAGCAAGCAGAAGGAGGATTTGAATTTGTGTGTTTCACTTCCAAAGTGAGGCTTCCACTCCAAAGACTTGCAAAAAAATTTCAAAGCTCACTCTTCCATCTCGCCTAGCTGTGTCTTACACAAACCAGTTCTACTTGCCAATCTTCTGAAGATGAGGATATGGACAACTTTTCTGGAGGAGAGAGTAATGCTGTGGATTCCATGTCTCCAAGTTACTGAAGCCCTTGAAAGGCAGGAATTTTCCTGTTGGTGAGATGTAGGCAGTTGCTAGTTAAATATAATTAACTTTATATAATCTTTTTTGTCATGAGCTGTCTGCAACTACCTAATGGGAAGGTGTAGAGAAGATCAATGGAGCCAAATTCTTTTCAAGGTGCATAGTGATAAAGATGAGAGGCAAAAAGCACGAGTAATAGACCATGATAAAACCCAAGTAGATACACGGGAAAAAAATTCTCCACCATAACAATGGTCAGACATTAAAACTGTTTTTTCAGAGAGGTAGTGATATTTTCATTATTGAAGATCCTGTATTGGACAGACCCTTGGCAATTTGATCTAAACTTCACATTCTTTAAGGCAGAAGGGTATAGCCTGTCTCATCTCCTAAGGTCACTTCAGCTTGCATAGTGATTCTTTGTTCTGCTGGATCTGTTACCTGTTCTGGATACCCAGTCTGAGGTGCCTCAGCCCCGTGCTCTGTAGAGGAGAGCAGAGCAGCCCATGGTACTGGCTTCTGTGTTGTGTTTCAGGGGAAATTTCAGCTGTGTTGGGCTTCGGGCACCTAAAGTGATTCATTGAATCTGGTCTGAAACTATTACTTGATCTGTAGCTTTCTGAATGGACTTTGTGTGCTGGTAGAAGAGCAGAATTGTCAGGCTCAGTGCTGGTTGAAAGGGCTGCACCTCCTTCCTCTGGCAGCTTATGGAGCTGTGCTTCCGTATACCTGAGCTGAATTTATTTCTCTGTGCTGGTTTTTTTGTTGTTTTTGTTTGTTTGTTTGTTTTGTTTTGTTTTGTTTTTTCTCTACTAGTAATTTCTTCTTTACTGCAAGTTGTAGGCAGAGTGTGGAAAAGAGCCTCAGTAACCTTTAACTGCAGAACAACTTGAGACAACAAGTTGCTGGAGACCTTGGGATTTGGGAGGAGGCACCTCAACTGAAGGTTCACAGACCTCTTAGTTTAGTCCCTGCGCTGCGGCACACCACCTGTTAGTAATGTTCCTGCAGCTGGTTTAAAGCTGTAGTGTCAGAAGAGCCACTGAACTGATCCAACTTCTAAAAGTCTCCTGCCCAAATTCTTATGCCATAAGCTAGAGCCTTACTTGAGCTTTTTCATTATGTTGCGTAATGAGCTGTAGATTTATTTCTGCTTCTTCTTGCTCTTGGGATCTGGTAATCTTGTGAAAATTTCATGAGGAAAAATTACCTGGTAGGACCCATATGTCTGAATTTATTAAAATTATCCAGCCAGATATTTAGGTTCTAGTGTGGATAAATATTCTGGAGCAATGCCTGCAACCTAACTGTGCTTTTAAACAGGCACAAAGTGTAAGTCAAAGGTGACAGGAAATCTTTCTGAAATTCAAAAGGAAGTACCATCAGCAGTGGACACAGTTATTAAGAGTAGTGCTCATATGGTTCTCATTCCTTACGGACATCCTTTTGGAAGCAGACTGTAACAAGCTCTGCCGTATTTTTGATTGTTGACAATACTGAGCTGACAAAGACCAAAAAAAATGTGGAAAGAGAAGAGTAAAAGGAATTGGTGTTGATCACCTCCTGGAAGAGAAGCTGAGGATTAAGGAAGAAAAACATATTTCAGTAACCCTTCAAGCATACTGCAAATTTGTGCAGATCTGCTGTGGGGTCAGGCCGATATCATTCTTCATTTAAAAGAGGGGGTTGCTATAATGAGCTGAAATTTGAGGAAGTGGCATTTGTGTATGCATAGTTAACTGCAGTGAAGTTTGAAATGATTCAAGAAGAAGGAATACGTTTTGCCTTTCAAAGTCCATTGCCCTTTCTATCTTATCAATACAGCTTTTCTGGGGTTTAAGGCACTACTCTGTCTTCTGTAAGTCATTTGGAAAGCACATCTAAAATTTAACTTTGTACTCTTTCAGTTCTAATGCTTTATTGGAATTTTCTTTATGTGCTTATAATCCTCCAGACCTTGGGAGCCTTCTTGTATATCTCCAGTGCAGATTCCCTGTTTCACTCTGATTCCTCTAGCAATGTTCGGCTCAATGTCTTACTGTCCTCCTGTTTTGAAACCACATCCTGCTAAAGGAGTAATCTCCCAGTTAGGGATACAGGGCCTTTCCCCTTCCTTTTTTCAGCTCTCTCCTTAATACGTGTTTTGTGAGTCATGCAAGCACACATGACTCAAATACTCTTCCTGCCACAAGATTGCAGTTTGGAAAATGTGTGCACTCGCAACATAGGAAAATGCAGTCATAATTTGATTCTTGCTTCTAAACTGTGCATTCCAAATATATTCTGGTGGCCCTTTTAAACCAGAGCAATAAACATGTATAGTCTTGAATTTTCATAGTAGCTGTTTTATAATTCAAATAAATGCCATCTACATAGACTTTCCTATATGTGACTTCCTCATATCATTCCTTGAATTTTTAAGAGAATCTTTTTTTTAAGGGATTTTGCGCCTTGCAGAGCACCAGCCACATCTTTTGTGGTTAGCAAATACAAATTAACATTTATTGTTTAAATTTTATTTTTCCAGTCCATTTCACCACATAATTGTTGATTGTGTAATTATATCTGCTAGATTTGCACACACTTATTTGTATTCTATTTAGGAGAAAGTTTGTCTAACTGAAATTTAGAAGAGGTCATTTTCTGTGACAGTGTTACTGTTTCTACTTTTCTTTGCCTGGAACTGTACTAGGTACACTATTTTGGACATTTTAGACTATAAACACTGCAGTGTACAAAAATGGTCTTTAAAAAACAGGGATATGCAATAATCTCATTCTTTTTCAGAAAGTATTGAGATTTCTATGAGTTTTGAAAGTGAAATCCTGAGTGAAACATAGGACCTTCTAACACAGTAAAGAAAGCGGAAAGATGCTCATTAAAGCAACTGTTGTTATGTTTGTAAAAGAATGGCTGTAATTAGATATCCAACAAGGTCAGATGGCAGTGTCATTTAATAGCTTTGAAAGTCATCAGTTTTCTTCATGGAAACTGGTTTGCAACAGTGTTTACTGCCTCTTGGGATTGGTGTTTTTAGTTTTCATTTTTCCACTGACAGGAGGAAGACAACTAAGTTTCTAGAATTCAGGTGGTCCACGTTGGTTGAGTTCATCCTTCCATGGCACTGTAGGATCTCCTAACTTTAGGGTCCTGAAAGAGAGAGCTTCTGTCAATCTCATCCATATTAGATCTTAGAAGTAATTTAAATTACTTTATTAAAATCAGTATTTGATTATTTTACACTGAGATCAGCATTTGGCTGCATTGCATCATCAGAAATAAAAGCAAAGTCCTTTGCAATTTTTAAAGGGGATCTGTGCAGTAAGGAGTGGATATCTTTCTTTTCTGAATTCCTGTTAGCCAATGTGAGCACTTCATTGTCCCCTTGAAAATGGAGAAGTGAGATGGTGGCCTCTTTGAGAATACTATCGGTAAAAATTTTAAAGCATTTTGAAGAATGCTTATCTTGTTTTGTTAATTTACTTGTATCTCTCTTTACATTATTCTCTAGTTGTAAAAGCAAACATATATTTGGGTTTTCTATATTTATTAAGTGAGTCTGCTGCACAGGAGATGAATCTGTGCATGAAACTTTGATTGAGACCTTGGTATGAAAGCAGAGTCTACAGAGCATGTATAGCAAGTTTGCTCCCAGAAAGCCAGTGTTACAGCCTTTCTTTGCCCTCTTCAGACTTCTCTGCATAGACAGAACCACATCTTGAGTTTGATTTGCATGGTTGCTTGCCAGCTAACCAGCTAGGTTTCTTCCTGTGACATGTCAGTTGGTAGAATAGTAATTTCCAATTACTTTCATTTTGAGGAAGGCAAGTAATGGTACTTAATCTTCAGACACCAGCAGAAACAGAATCCTTTCATTTATGCTGCCTTAAAGGTTTTGCTTCAAACCACTCTTGAGAGTCTGTAAAAGCTCCAAAGGTAAAAATACTACCTAAATTTAAGGTATCGACCTGCATCTCTCTGTAGAGCCACAAGAGGAATTATATACTCTTTCCTCAGATAACTTCTATATTGTCTCAGAAGGAGCTTTGTGGATGCTGCTGAGTAACTTGCTTTTTCTTGAAGGAATACAGAAAATGATGCCTTGATTTCATCCTGACAGCAGCAGATATGATTGCATGGTTTTGTCTGGGGCATTGGTTCAAGACAGTCTTGAAATAATGAGTGTCTATTGCTAATCACCAGGAATGCTTAATAGTTTTGTCACAAGTGTTTTTCTTTTTGGAGGCCGTAAGTGTTTTTGCTGTCTTGCCACACTAGATATAGAATAGATGCCCTGATGAATTACCCAGTGGGGATTCTGTTGCAGAAATTGATGATTACTGAATCAAAATGGTTTCTTTTTTTTTTTTTTTTTGTTTGTTTTGGGGTTTTTTATTTGGTTTTTTGGGGGGTTTTTGTTGTTTGTTTGTTTTGGTTTTGGTTTTTTTTGTCTCCTTTAGTCATTACAGTAAAGCTGCTGGGTTTTAAATATGTCTGCTTACAAGTGTGGGTATGTGCACATTGTTGAATGCAATTGCTGGCTTTTGGAGGGCTTTTTGCCAGAAAATAATATGATGATGCAGATGTTCTGATATTGTTCTTGAAAACAGCTGATGGTGGATCTGATGCTGAAAGCTGATAAGCAGCTAGCATATATCATCATCTTCTGATCCAAACTGGTTCCTTTGGGAGTCAGCTCTACTGTTTCAGTGTGTTGTAATTAAATTGAGTGCTGTTAAGGTGTCAGAAATTACTTTATAACACAGGATAATGGACTTAAGTAGACTTATTTGCACATTGCAAATCATAGTTTAGCAAATTACCCTTAAAGGCTATATATTAAGAAACAAAACAAGTCCCCCAATATTCAGTAGGAAAAGAAAAAGGAAAAAAATTGGTCTGATTTCTGACTCAGTCCTTAAGATATTTTTGCATTAATGCCTTTCTGGACTTAATAGATGGTAGAATAATGCCTGTTGTTTCTGAATAACAGTCATTATTATTATTAAACATGCTTTGCTTGAAAGAAGAAGGTAATTATTTTTTTGTTTTACTTAGGGTTGGACGTGTGGTGGGAAATCTCTGTCAACCAGACCTTTAGCAGTTGGAAAAATACTTCTAATACATGCAACAGATAACTTCTCTATCTAGCTCTTAGAAGGTTTTGAGCAACGTTAATCCCCAGAAAAGCTTGTGTGAGTTGTGAATACTCAGCATCTTGTAGAATTAGACTGTATTTATGAGAAGGCTAATGTTGTTAGGAAAATAATAGATTTACATTCATAGTGAGAGCTGTTTGTAAATCAGCAGGTGTTTTCTAAAATATCAGAAAATGGCAAAATGTTTACTGATGTGATTTCTCTCTGAAAAACAAACCTGTTTAAAAATACTTGAACATTCAAACTTCAAATGCTTAAAGCTGATTTGCTTTTCTTCAGCCATCTCTTGTCTTTCTTTCTTGTGTTTTGAATTCACAGGCTCTTAATTTTCAGTCTTGAGGACCTTATTTTGCATTCTGAAGAGCACTGTAACAGGAAAAGAAAAAGAAAATAATTTTCTTTCAAACCATATATTTCAATAGGCAGTTTATTTCTGTGAATAGATAAGAAAAGTTCAGGTGATACCAGA
This sequence comes from Corvus brachyrhynchos, assembly GCF_000691975.1. Lineage (NCBI taxonomy): Eukaryota > Metazoa > Chordata > Aves > Passeriformes > Corvidae > Corvus > Corvus brachyrhynchos. Next base: position 5,953,317 of record NW_008237244.1, read on the forward strand.
AAATATGTGCTTTAATTTTGTATGCCTATGCACATACTTTCATACAGAATACTAGATCACATTTCTCTTCAGTAATACAAAACCTGCTTGAGACTGAATTAATAAATGATGCAAAGCAGTATTAAAATTCTCGATGTCTTTTGAATCATACATACAGCTTCAAGCAATTTGTTAGTCATAAAAGCCAAGGAATGTCATTAGAATAATATATATTTTAAAAAATCAAAAATCCTGCAAGCTAATTTGCCTGTGTGCCATTTTCTTACTCTGATTTAAAATTAAATCCTGCCCCTACCCTATAAATGGCTGTTGAACTGTGTACATCTTCTCTGAAAAGATTTCCAGTGTGGTGAAAAAAGGAATTAAGTTCAAAGATCTTTAATCCAGTTTCCTCTGTTTTATTTGATTACTTGGAAAATCTTTCCCTTTGCTGGTGTCCCCCAGTTCTTCATTCATCAATAGTACTGAGGGGGAAATTTGTGCTGTGCTGTTTATACATAATTTAAAACTATTGTGCTAGCTTTAAACCCAAAGTCTTCCTTCATCTATCATTTATCTCATGATGTTATCTTTTGTACTCGGTACCCTTCAGTAAGCACAGCCTGACACGTCTTGTGGCCTTTACCTTCTGCGATAAAAAAGATTGAAAAGATGCTTGGCACCACCTGGTGAAGATGAGGCAGCCCTGGAGAACTGTGCTTCGGGAGCAGGTGACTGATGGTACGAAATGTGCCAGTCTGGGGACACAGCTGAGGGGTTGTAGTGGGGGAGGGGAGGGGAAGAAAGGGGAGGGGAGGGAGGGGAAGAAAAAAAAAAAGAGCAGGAACATTAATACATCTTCCTGAGGTTTGATGGGACATACACTGCCTACTGTTCCATCTGGTGCTTATGATAGCATGGCATATTAGCATGCTGCAAGTTCATAATGTATTCAGGGCGAGAAAACACCACTTGCATACCAATTGAGGCGTCCTCTTTCTCAGAGCTGCTTTTGAATTTCAATGATGTTTATGCCTCCTAAGCCGTGACTGAACGGAGCATTTCCGCTTGTGGAGAAATAACAGCAGTGAAGGGACTCTGGCTCATGTGGCTTTTCTTTCCTCTCTTTTTATTTTTCTCCTTTTTTTCCCAGTTCTTTTCTTCCTGCTCTCTCCTTCCAATTTGTTTTGTTTGGGGAAGCCTGAAGACGGCTTGAGGTTTTTGGACTAGCTAATTACAGAGCTTCTGTTAATATTACATTAAATTCTTTTTAAGGTTGTAGTCTATTGTCTTTTTGCTTATCTCAAAATGCTTAAATGTCTTTTTATGACATTTTGATGAAATTACTCTAAAAGCAGTGTCATGAAACATTTAGAAAATAGCACATTGCAATTCTGCTTTATATTCAGATTTCCTGTATTACTAAATCAAAGAACAAACAATACCCCAAATTCCACATTTCATGGTAAATTATTTTTGCCCTGTGTCTTCAAAGACTTGATTTTCACTTCAAGTGTGCTACATAATAGGAGAAGCATCTGAAGTGGAGCAGGTATGTAAGCCTTTGTGGGAGTGAGGTCTTTTTATCGATTCCTTGCAGGAAATGTACTGATATGTTCATTTTATTTCTCCCTACCCTGTCCTCTTTGAAACTCTGCTGAGATTGACACTTGACTGGAGACAATCTCAAAACTCTGCCATAGACACTCTTGACTGCACATTTTGTTTCTGAACTTGTCAAAGATTGTGATCTCTTTATGGCTCAGCGCTGCGAATCACTCTGCAGCCCTTCTTCCAGTGGGTTTTCAAAGTGTGAAGTTTACACACAGGGTAGGGTATTTGATGTGGGATTTTCAAGTGTCTGGAGTAATACACGAGTGAGTCTTACTGGCTTTGTTGATGACTGAGCTTCTAAACTGCTTCATGTGTTTTGAAAGTCCTACCCCAAAAAGGAGACTAAACTTGCTGCTTGTCGTGGTTTAATCCCAACTGGCAACCAAGTCCCACACAGCTGCTTGCTTGCTCCCCACCAGCGGGATGAGGGGAAGAGAATTGAAAGGATAAAATTGAGAATATTTGTGGGTTGAGATAAGAACAGTTTAATAATTGAAATAAAATAGTAATAATAATTGTAATAATAATAATAGCAATAATAATAGTGATAATTGTAATAAAAGGTAAAATAGCAGAGAGAAATAAAACCCAAGAAACTCAATTGATACAATTGCTCACCACCAACTGGCTGATACCCAGCTAGTCCCCAAGCAGCAGCCTCCCAGCCAACCTTCCTCCCAGTTTTATTGCTAAGCATGACATCACATGGTGTGGGATGTCTCTTGGGTCAATTGGGGTCAGCTGTCCCAGCTGTGTCGTTCCCCTGCCCCCCAGCTCCTTGTGCATCCCCAGCCTGCTCACTGCTGGGAGGGGTGAGAAGCAGAAAGGTCCTGACTCTGTGTAAGCCCCACTCAGCCGTAGCTAAAACATTCCTGTGTTACCTACACTTGTTTCCAGCACAAATCCAAAACACAGTCCTACATTAGCTGCTAAGAAGAAAATTAGCTCTACCCCAGCACACTGCTTGAACAGGGAAGAATATTAAAACAGCATCTCTAGTACAAACCCACTTAATTAATGCATTTCGTATCTAGTCCTCTACCTGCACAGCTGGACTCTTGCTGCTGCTGACTGTGGTTTGAGGCTTTAGCTTAATCTTTAATGCATATGCCTGTCATGCTAATACAACTTTAATAAAAATGTACTAGGTAGCACTTTGAACTCCTTCGCTCTAATTTAGTATTAATCCATTTGATTACTAGAAAAGAAAAGATCTTGCTCTAATTCTGATCCATTCTTTCAAATACATACAGCCATGGCTTTTATAAATATATATTTTCAGACATTAATTTTACTATTCTTGCATAGATAAGAAACAAAAAATGCAATACTCATAGTGACAAAGAATAAATTTACTTCCTTTGTTTTACTATCTGTTGTCTGATGGCTTAAGAACATGCTTTGTTTACTGATAGTGCAGTTAGACCTAGATATTAAAGCCTTAGCTTAAATGGTAATTCCCCCCCCCCCGCCCCCTTAATATATTCAGGAAGACTAATGTTACTGAATAGGAATGTGGAGGAGATAGTGTGGGTTATTCAAGCAAGTTTAGTCAGCACTTACAAGGTTCTTGAAATGTTTCTTGATGTCCTACAGAACTGTTAACATCTGCATGGCTTGTGAGAAGAGCCACATTTATTGCAGCTGTATGCTAGCTAGAATGCAAAAGAAAAAGGGGGGATCAGAGTTAAGAATGAAGCAGCTGGCTTTTCGTACAGAGATTTATAATTTTACTCTCATTACAGACTGACAGTAAACTACTTGGACTCTTTCGAATCTGCTTCTTTGAGATGGCAGGTTGAAGGCTTGGGAATTTAGCTGCCAGTAGATGCAGTCCAACAAAATATACACAGTTTAAAAGAAAACAAAGCTTTTACATAAATAATCACAAATGGAAGTTCAGCCTTTTGAGGAGCTGTTTGTTCCAGTATGACATAACATGATGTAGAGCATGTGTTTAAAGTGTACATTTGAGATGGTTTTAAAAAAAAAAAAAAAAGACAAAGATTGTTTTAAATATTAGAGGGGAGCAATAGACAGAAGGCTGCTGGTTCCCTGCAGAACCAATGAGTCCGTACAGCTTCTTGTCCCTGTTCTTGCAAGGGTTCGGGGTTTCTGGAGGAAAGGTCCCACAATCCCACGTCTGGCTGAACAATGTAATAGTATCTCAGTGTGTTTGTTTTACCTCTTCTTCTCTCTTTTTGTGCTAGAAGAGAAAGTGAGAGAAGAACAAGCAGTACCAGAGTCCCATTTTCTATTTCACTCCTTCCTGTAAAAAAATCACATACATGTTTCCAGAATCAAGGGTGTTTGTCCAAGTTTGGTACCCTCCTTCCCCATTTATTTCTCAATTGTTGAGATAGATTTAAACATAAGCTAGGTCAATATTTGTTAGTTGTCAATATCTTTCTTCAGTTTCAGTTAAGATCAAAGTTTTTTTATAGTTTTGTTTTCTTATTTATTTGATATGAATGAAAACTGATAATGTCTTTTGTTTCCTCTGGTTAATGTAGCTTGGGATGCTTCTTCTTGCCTTTTTTCCCTGCGCATTTTAAGTGAATCTATTCTGGTTTTGCTCAGTTAATTTCTTTACAACCTGCCCAAGTCTTTCACAGTCGGAGTGCCAGAATCTGTTTTTGTGTCTCCTGCTGTTTCTTAACAACCTCAGCAACTGAGGAGGCTGCATGTCTATACTCCTGTTCTTTATTACTCTCCTTAAATGGTGCTTCTGAATAGTTTTCTCATATTTTCTGAACCAAACCTATTGCTTGTTCATTTGTTGCAATAGCGCAGTTACCCATCAAGAAACAGGGCCAAGAAGGACCACTGAGGTGCAGAACATCCTGTTGTCATTTTAAGGAGTTCATTGGGGTATCTTTATCTACTCACAAGTTTCTGCTGTCCGTACTGTGTTCTACAGCAGATAACCTGATAACTCTGATAACCTGCTATGACTTTTATCTCTCCTGTCTAGCCTTAGACTTTTCACTGTTACACTCATCATTATTTATTGTAGTATGGGGCATTATAAGAGCTCTAACGTATGATTGCTGCCTCCTTTCCATTCTCCTGACACCAGAGCACAGACAAAAGCAAATTTTTTAGCATCTGATTCATCAGTGTTCACCACCTCATACCTTCTTTTAGTTTCTGAAAGTTTATTTCTGCTTGGTGTTTTGGAAACACATTTTATCTTAATTTTGTGCAGATTGTTGGCACTGAACAGAATTGTGTGCAAACCCAAGTAACTCTGTAAGTCAGGGCTCATAATCACCTTTGAAAATGACCTGTTAAGTTTCTAATAGGTCATTTGTATGCACAGTTACTGAAGCTACTTGCAATAATTATGGAAAAGATAATGGCTAGGAACTCATTTGGGGACAGTTATTCTTGTTAACTGTTTAGTATTTCATCCAGGTATACCTATTTCCCCATTTTTAAATTTTCCTTTCATAATTGCAGAGTTTGCCATGGATAGTTGTTGCAGTTCAGCAGTTCTCCATTTCTTCATATCCAAGCAGTTTAAAGCTTACCAGACAAGTACTGATATGTTTTACATCTTCTATTCCAAGAAGACCATAAAGAAATAGGTTTTCACAGGAGATGCCCATGTGGTCACTCTCTATGCTTTTGAATTGTACCTGTCCTTGGGATTTAGCTTTCTTAACACATATGTGGTGCTGAAAGGATGTTTATAAAGATCTGTGTGAGCCTTTATTTCTTACCTGCTTGCCATTCGATCTCTCTGATTGATTATAGGTGTGAGGGAAATACCAGGTTTTGTTTGGTTCTCTGTGTTTTGGTGCAAAAAAGAAATGGTGTTAAATTGTGTTGGGGTATGTTCAAGTTCATGCCATCATCACATGGCTATAGTTGTGTGTGCACAATCCAGGTTTCTATGCCTAGATATAGTGTGAGTTGTAGGCATGACATCGCCTATTGTGTTGCTTGCTGCAATTCCACTTTTGGAATATTTCACATAGGAAGCTATCCCCAAAGCAGGGGAAGGTGAGGGGGAGGTGTAATTGGGGGCAGGGGGGTAGCATCTAACTTGTTTGGCTGGGGTGAGAGATGACAATAGGAGGCAGTGAAAAAGGTCTTTTGTTGCAACCAGGGCACTCTATTTGCTCTTTTGAGAAAGAAATTACTATAGCTGAATTTTAGAGACAACTACTTAATATTCTGTTGGTACCGTGGGCACAGAATAGTACATACTGATGTGTACACACACACAGAGTACCACAGGCTCTCCTTTATATCACGTGGCTGAAGATACTGGAAAGAACTTTTCTTAAAGCGTCTCCCTTTGGCTTCCTGAGCATCTTGCCGTTTGAGTATTCGGTCGGGGCAGGGTTTTTTCCCGGTGGCGCGGCACAATGCCGGCTCCCTCTAGTGGTCTCACTCGCCCGTGGACGTTCCCGGCGGCGCCTGGGCTCTGCCCGGGGTTCCCGGTGCTCCCTCGGTGCGTCCGGCCAGAGGCGCCCTCTGCCCCGCCGCAGGGTTTCCGTCCTGCTGGGGAATAGTCTTCCTTTTCTCATAAAAATGGCCTCTCTACTGGTTAATCCATCACTCAGGGACACAAAATATATATGCCCAAGTAGGCCCAAAGCCAAATGTAGGGTGTTTCCATAGCACAGAGAGAGTTAAATCTACATTTCATAGATTTTTTTCATGTACAAGGAAATGTAACCGTATCAGAAAGGGTTAAGTGCATCCACGTTGAACATTCAGAGTTCAAATGCATCAGACTTCTTTACCTTGTCAATATTTTGGTTGCACTCATATCATTGAGTGGTTTCTCTTTTGTGTCTGACTTCTCGCCCTGCAGTTTCCCCTCCATTTAACACTCCCTTCAGAGTAATTGAAGGATCTTCCCCTCTTCCAGTTTTCTAAGTCTGAATGTTTAAAAAAGAAACATAAAAAAAAATCACAGTAAGTATTTTTATACACAATACCAAGTAAGTAAAACTTGGTCACATATGTGTAGAAGTGTGTGTGCACATACACACACGGGCACACACATACATGTATGTACAGAAGAAAGCCATGGAAGCTGCACTGATGCACAAAGGTCAATATTGCTGTGTTGAAGTAGGGGATTTAGGTGGTTTGATGAAAATGATGTTCTATAAATATAAAAACATTTTTAATATATTTGTTGAGGAAAAAAAATCCCAAAACTTTTAATTTGAATCTACTGGGCTTGAAATGAACTATGTGTTGTACAACTGTCATCAGTCATGGCAATGCTATGATACCTGAAATTGTTTTAAAAATTTGCATATATTTTCTGTGGTTTCTCTAATAATTGCTGATTTTTCTTTCAGTTCAGGCTTCAGCTGATATTTAAAACTCAAAACATTGGGATGATGCTTCAAAAGAAGGAAGTTTTAAGCTTTATTATGCAAGACTAAGACTGCTGTGATGCTTTAAGGTCTAGAAACATTGCGTGTAATTGTATACCCCATGGGTGGTCTCATTACTTTACCTAAAGCTGATTTCAGTGTCTATAGTTAAGCACGTATTTCTGAGTGTTTCTGGGGCTGGAGGCTGCCTGCAAGGCTAACCCAGCATCTCTCTTTCTGAGTGAGATCCCCTGATTGCTGCGCCAATATGAATTTGTGTGAATTCACTGGCTTCAGAAAGGGGTTGAATCTGGTTTTATACTTGTTAGTCTTAAACGACATTTATAAATTCCTTCCTTTCCCTCTTCCTTTATTTGCGTATACTATTTCACATTCACTTTTAAGAGTGCATGTGATATGTTAGGCCAGATGATTCAAACCATAGTTTTGGATTTGCTAATGGTAGTATTTGCGTTGCTTGGGAGCTTATTTGTCAGTAAGTACTATTGCCTCATCTAAGAAGATACTGGGGTCCTTATTTCTTGTGAAGTTTTTGAGGCTCTCTTTCCCCCTTCTCACCTCCCCACTGCTGCACTCAGGTGTGATCCAGTGCCCAAAATAAGAGACAGTTGGTGTGACATGCAGCACTGAGGAAGAGCTGACTCGTAACTAATAATGAGTATTTTCTCACACTCTGTCTAGACAGTCAGTCATGTAAATACAAGATGTCTTTAATGGCATCATCTGATGATGTGAAATGAAGGTCTTCCAAAGTGTGTATTTCTACAAATGCTGAAGTACTGATGAGTATAATAAGTTGCACTATGGAAGATTGTCAGTGTATAATACTGAGATGGAGGAAAGCCTATAGTTTCACTTTTATCTTTCTGGTAGTGGCAGTAGGTAACAATGCCAGCACCTGCACAAGGGTTTCTGGGGGGAAATATGCTTCATTATATATTTTTGTTGGTTGATGAATACCTGTCTTGAGGGGCTGAAAGAAGCCAAAGAGTTACTATGCCTGGTCACTGAGGACCACCGGTTGTTGTGTACAGCAGCCACACTGTTGAGAGCAGTCTGAATGCTTCTGGTTCTCATGAGGCAAAGAACCTAGATCTATATGGGGATGTTTATGCCTGATTTAGCAGCCACAGAGATTAAAAAATTAGAGACTCTAACTCTTTAGTGATTATATGGGACATTTAGTCTGCTAATTTAGCTGTCTGTGTAAAATAGTAGGTATAAGCAGACTTCCTCAGACTGTTCTGGTACTTGGTGAAGAGGGAGTTTGGCTTCCTCTGCTTTCAGTATTATGGGTAAGGTCTTGCTCCCCAGACCTGCACATCTAGTCTAATGTTACAGACTTTTCACTGTTTGAAATATCACTTGGAGGAACTGAGTTTTTGGATTGGTAAAATGGTGCAGTCTGGTAGAGCAGGGGTTTAGGACCTTGATCCACAAGGTGGGGGGTAGCCTGTTGCAGGCTGGCCAGCACCACTCCACATCTTACAGGGTCTTGACTTGTCCATGACAAATTACACATTTTAAAATCAAGCCAAAAAAAAAGCCAGAAGTATACCCATTATCTTTTTGGTAGTCCCTGTGTCATCTTTTCAGATGTATAACCATGGAAAATATCACCTCCTACACCCACATTTGATTCTTTTTGAGCCTAAAGGACTTCTGGCATGTTATATAAATATAAGCAATGCCTCTTAAAAGTACAGCTGTAGTATCTTTTTTCTTTTTGGCAGAGGAATTGATCGCCTAAAGTTTCCCTGAATTTAAATAAATTGCTTTAGATTACTTAGTGTAGTCTATATTGGAGACTTCAGTTCCAGCTAAATCTAATGAAATATGGTATCAGTATTCTCTTAGGACTTTTCTAAAATGAGTACAGCTATTCTTTACACTTTGTATGAGGGCATTAAAAATAAAGAAGTTTATCATTATTTTGCTTCAGACTTCTAGCTTTGTGTAACAAACAGTGGTTTCAAACTGAGAATATGTTTAGACTGGTTATTAGGAAGAAGTTCCTTACTGTGAGGATGATTAGGCATTGGAACAGGTTGCCCAGAGAATCTGTGGGTGTCTCATCCTTGAAAGTGTTCAAGGCCAGGTTGCATGAGGCTCTGAGCAACCTGGTTTAGTGAAAGGTGTGCCTGTCCATGGAAGGGGGGCTAGAACAGGATGATCTTGAAGGTCCCCTTCCAACCCAAGCCTTTCTACGATTCTGTGATTTACTGTTAATTTAGGACTGGACAAACTTTGGATTAAAAACATAAATATGTTTCTGGAGACCAAATTATGAAATTTCAGTTGATGCTGGGAGAGAAAATCTTCTTACTTCTGGTGGGCAGGTGCTGTGTGGGGTTGAGTATATAAGAGCATGCAAACAATACCAGTTTGATTCTGATGGCATTTGTGTTTCTTAGATATCAGTCTAAGACAGTAGTTTGTCAAATAGCATGTAATCCTGGCAAGGATTCCAGGACATTCCAGGGACAGAAAGTGCAGAAAGGAAACGAGTTACTGGTCCAGGAAGCCTTTGGGAAAGTGCATCTGAAAGCGTGCTGGAGATTCCCTCTGTACAAGTAAAGGGATGGACTGTTAATGTAGAGAGGTGGTCTCCTCTGCAGCTTGTTGGGGAGGCTGGGGCATGAGTTTGGCCAGTGGTTGCTCTGGCTGTTCTTCAGTTGTTCATGCCAGAGGCAGAGAGTGCCACTTTGTCAATTCACTTGAGCCTCAGTGTTCAGTGAACTGGGTTTGGAATAGCAGTAATACTTCCTGTGACATGAAACACAAGAGTACCACTCAAAACACACAGTTCTTAGTTGGATAGCTTGTCAACAAAAAGAAAAGATCTAGGAAACAACATAAACAGGAAAATAGTATTTCAATACTGATTATGGGACTGTTTGCTTATTAACTGCATTAGTTCATACACAGAGGAATTCTCATGATGTTTGGTGGGATATTTAGAAGAAATCCACATTGTTTTCAGCTTCATTACAGCCGAACTGTTGTGTATTCAGCCATGACAAAGGAACTTGTAGACTTTGTTTTCTGGGGGCTTATGGAAACTCAGGGCAGCTGCCACAGTTTGGCCCTTATTTTGCTTGTCTGTTCTTGCTAAGTTTCATAAACCATTGTGGTGGTAGCAGGTCTAGATTTAGAATGTATTCTTCTTCCCTGCATTCAAGCAATTATACATGGTAAAATTTGCAAAGCCAGAAAGGGTGAAGGAGAAAAGAGGCGTTTAAAAAAAGGTGCAATTCTGACATGAGTCAGTTTTTATTAAATAACTGAAAGTGAATTTATGATAGTTTTGAAACTGTCAAAACATGTCAGATTGTTAAATGAGAGGGAAAAGTTTATTTTTCTACTTTCCCCCCCTCTTTAAAAAGGAAATTATATGGTAAGACAAGTTCATTTCTTTCAGGAGAAAATAATATGTCCAAGCAAAGCAAGCCACAACATTTTTTTCTTAATTCTGAGATTGAACTCATGCATTGCTTATTTTATAATATGTGTAATTATCTGGCCTTCAGCTGCTAAGCCATGAGTGTGGGACCAAGTTTATTTGCCAGTCAGAACCTCTCACTGTAGAGAACGGAAATCAAAGAGAATGCTTCTGCATTTGTGGTTCATTGTCATGATGTTAGGACCAGTCAAGGTACCACTGAGGACAAAGAACATGGCATAAAGCATTTTCACTATTTACCTGCTTTACATCATCCAGAAGCTCTACCAAAACCGGGAGACAGTAGCACAAAAATCCCTTTCAGCTTTTGGGAGACAGAGGAGATTGTATTATGCTCAAGGCTTTTTTTAGCACAGCTGAAGAAAACTCTTATAACTTGGCCTCAGATAACTTCAGTGAACTCCCAGGATACAGAATTTCTTCTAGCTATTGCATATTAAATGAGCATAAATGGGTAAATTGAGTGTGCTTTCATTTATTCTGAAGAATAGCTGGTGATAGGAATTGTTCAACTATCTGAGCAGAGGAGAATGAAGATAAGACTGCAGCAAAATTGTGATATTGCTCTTGCAAAAGGGTGATCTTCAGTATGTGAGCTTCATACCCAGCATGCTAAAGAAGCAGCGAAATGTTATGTCATCTGAAAACTTTGCTGTGCTTATCCATCAGTCACTTTGCACACACTCTCTGATTCCTGGTGGATAAATCTTGCAGAGGTAATGTTCTCTGACAAAAGACGGAGTCTGAGCTGATTTCTGATACTGCATTCC
>NW_008237244.1:5964531-5968433 GCF_000691975.1 Corvus brachyrhynchos
CCTGGGAAGTAAAAGTTATCTACTGGGGAACTGGAAACCCAGTGATGTTTCCTTTCTAGGCTAATAATGTGACTGGATCTGGTGCTGACAGATAGTTAATGTCTGTATTATGCCTGTTTGAGATCATTGTGTACAGCACAGAAACATCCATTGGGTTTAGGTCCTTATTTATTTATCAAGAAGTCAAAAGGGCCAAGAGGTGAATGGAATGAAGACTGTGCCAGTCTCAAACAAATCCCAGGCATGCTTGGCAGAGAGAGGGTCTGCAGTGATGTTGTCTAAATGTCATATTTTATGGCTGCATTGTATGACTTGCAGGTTTCCCCAGGGGTTCAGTGCATGGAGCGGATAGGATTTATCAGATGTATCAGGCTTATACCGTTCATTCTCAAATGAGTTCTTTTCAACCAAGGCAACCTTGTAATATTGTTCTGCTCAGTGTACCAGCAGGTTTCAGGGTCAGGAGTTGTGTTGTTGACAAACACTGCCTATTACTAATGGTGCTGTGTGGCTTGGCCACATTTGAAGGAGGACAAGTTCTTACTGACTGCAGGATGATAGCATTATGGATGGAAGAACTATGGAGTTTGTCCTCTTGGGTTGGACTTGTGGTTGTCTGTCTTCAGGTTCATCACCTTGAACTTATCCACAGTTTGCAAATTCCCTGCCACCCCTCTCAAAATAATCAAAACTAGTCCAATGCATCTAAGAAACCATCAGTATTAAATCCTCCAGATTTAGGTCTCGATTCCTGTAACTTGGGTGGTGGAGGCAGGTTCTAATCCATTGTGTCATATGTAGGGTTTGCTCTTTTGTGGGTTTAAAGGAAACAAGACAATGGACTCTTTTAATTTAGCAAGTTTTATTTTTATTTTTTAAATGTTGGCACCAAAGTAGAAAGTACTGTACAATCAATATAAAGCATCTTTTAAGAATCTTTCATGCTTGAGTGTACATCTGGAACTGTTTGCACTAACTAAAAGTAAAATAAATGCCCCAGTGTATTATACCACAATTTTTTTTCATTTAAAAAAGGAAATTGAAAACATACCACTCCTAGAAATGCTTGACATTGAATTGGCTATTAAAATGGTATCAGTAAAGTATTTATATATTCCATATTTTGTTCCATACATCAGCTTTCCTTGATGCGTTAGACTTGGAAGTATGCCACGTGAGCTGAAATGTTGCCATTTATGAAAGACCGCCTTGTTTTAAAAATGGACTAAATCTTGTAGGGTACAGGAAGTAAAGTAAATGAGTTTGAATGCAGGCACATCTCTCGTTGCCCTGGCTCCAGCATGTTTTGTCTCTTCCTTGTTTGGTTCAGAAGCTGACTGTGCTTACAGTAAATATCAGTGTTCACCTAAACGGCTAAATATAGTGATAAAAATAGCCTCTACCATAAAAACTGAATGAATGACAAGAACAGTATAGTTCCATGAACCAAGAAATCCACAGAAGAAATATCATAAATTTAAAGCTGGTTTTACAACATTCTTTAATTATAAATGAAGCTAAATACTTCTGTGGTTAAATCACAGTTCTTCACTCTATGCCATAAAGGAGATTCAAGAATGTGTATTTCAAAATATTTTACTTGGTTTTGTTTTTAAATAAAAAATATAATCCAAAGCAAATGCAATAGATCTCTGCATACTTGAAACATGTTTTCTGAATTTATTCTAAGTCTCTCATTGCTCCAGAGGGTTGTGTGTATGGATTAGGACTAGACCGTTATTTCACCATCTTTCTGCATCCTGAACTGATTGCAGTGAACACTACAGAATGAGTTGCAGATGTCTCCTTTTCCTTCCAGTTTGGAGGACCTCTGTTTCAGTCCCATTTGATCTGGTCTGGGCTAAGGAGTACATGTCTGTCATTGTTTAAAGGGATTCAGTGAAAGGAATTGTTGCACCTGAAAGTTACTCCCTCTGTATACACAGGCTATACTCTTAAATGTGTGATGTTGTGGGATGCTGCCTGTATGAAACTTTCAGGTGTGTCCCTCCTAATTCAGGAATATTGTTTGAAATGTCCGTCTGAAGAAAAAGATAGTCGGAACTAGTTTTGCAAGTGGGGAGTTTGGTTTAACTCAGGACCATAAACATGTTTTTGAATTCAAGAAATAGTGCAATTTTAAGACATGGTGAAAGTTCTTCCAAATTTCAGGCAAAATTCAATGTATATGTCTCTGTATTGTAAAACTGGAGCAAATGTATGTGAAATCTTACCCAGACAGGTTTTGATACGTTAAAATTAGAGTTTGTCCTCTTGAGGGATTCTTTCTTCCCCTACCAAGACCTCATTACCTCTGAATGTATGAATAGCAGAATATCCACTGAGAGTTTGTATGAAGAATGTCCATACATAAAAAGCCTTGTGAAATAACATCTCTTGAAGGAAATTACCTTACGAATATGATTTAAATACTATTTTGTCTTTAGCTTTCATATCATCAGGCTATTTTTCAACCGTTATAGTAAAAAGCGTTGGTTGTTAGGTTTATTGTTTTTATTAATTAAGAAATAAATAATGATTTGTAGAAGCTGGAGTTACAGGCTTATGTGTCAGACACCAAAAGCTTTAGGAGTTCAGATCACAAGAACTGTTAATTCTTTTATCAGTGGTGTCTCTGCTTTGTACTCCATCGCCACTTCATCCCCTGAGTGATTTGTGTCTTACAGCTGTTGAGGTTCTCTGGGGCTGTGGGTGGTGGGACAGTGGTGGGTGCAGAGCTGCTGTAGGCAGATGCTCCCAGTCCCATCACTCCCTCAGAGTTCAGGGAGCTGTATGAAAATGTAAGGAACAGGTAAACAGTAGCAGTAAGAGCAGAATGGCTCCCACAGGGGTTTTGTTTATTAAAGAGGGTGGAATAGAGAGCTGTAAAGGCTGTTCTCCTGGGTGGTGTGATGCTGGCTTCCAAGCATGTGGAAGAGCTTTGCATTTTGCATGTACTTCTTCAAAAGCCCTTTTCCCCTGCTCCCATGGAGAATCTCTGTTCTGACAAAGTAATCTTGTGCTCTGGTAAGAAATGTTTTGGGGTATGCTTGAAAGGAGCCTTAATATCTCCCTAAAGAAGGCAGAACTAGGGAACTTACAGTCAGTCAGAGAGAAATCTGCACACCTGCAATCATACAGTAGGAGAGTAAGGTTTAGGGTTTTGCAAGGGAGAGAGAGAGGTAAAGAAAAGGTAAGTGGTATGTAAAGGGTGTTTGTGTTTACTCCTAAGAGGTCCTAAGAAAGATAATTGGGAAAATCAAACCTAATGTTACTAGATTTAGATGAGAAGTACAGGGGTCTGTGGATAAGTTCAGCAATCTGCAAACTGGGTGGCAAACTCTTGGAGGTAGTAAAAAACCATTTGGATCATGGTAGAGTGGCAACCTGAAATTCCAGGGCAAAATCAACACACTATTTCCCACTACCGTGTTCAATTTAAGTAGCAAAGCATCTCCAGCTTTTTGGGGAAGTCTCCCCCCTCTGATCTGAGTGCATTTCTGATCAAACCTGAGCTTCGAAATGCAGTGAAGGGAAGGGAGGGAGCAGGAGCTGTGCGGTTGGTTACAGCTCAGGATCGCTTTTAGTTATCACCAGCTGAATTGGAGGATACAGGCTGTGCCTGCTTGCTGCGAGCAGCAGTCTGTTAGAGGAGCTCGATTTCTCTCACTCCTTCTTCCACCCACCTCCATCTCCTCTGTGCCTGTGTCTGCGCTCCCACATGCTTCAAATCTGTGTACCTGGACTGCCTTCCTTAACAGTTCAATGTGAGTGTTAGCAGAATGAAAACCAGATGGACCAGCAGTTCCCACTGTTATCTCCCCACCAGCTCTGGCAAGCCTCCCTTTCTCTCTCCTTTCTTGGCATGGGAGAAATATTTGCCTTTATTTAGGAGGGCTTGG
>NW_008237244.1:5968493-5975993 GCF_000691975.1 Corvus brachyrhynchos
TGTTGCTGAGGTTGGTTGAGGTGAGTGCAAGATGAATTTGGCTATTAAGGAAGCAATTAACATTTCAAGATGAGTTTTCATAGTTCTTTATATGAAATTAATGGCTTATTGAAGATAGGGATTTAACTGTTTTTGTATAGTGATATGGAAAAGAAATACCTATAGAATTTGTTTAGAAACCTGTTTTTGTTTTCGAGCATGTAATAATTTACTGTTGCTTGATTTGCAAATCATACCTGTAGCAGCCTTGATATTTCAGGTAATCATTGTGGATATTCTTCTCTCCACAGCTGAGGTTTACTAACCTTAGATCAAAACTACAGATCCTATAAAATTGTATCTCTATTCTCCTCATCCTATTCTGGGGGTGTTTCACTGCTCATCTTCCCCAAACTTGTCTCTAAATTCTATATGAAATGACTCCCTTTCCCTGAGAGCTGAAACATTGCCTGTAGGCATTTCAGCAAAGGTTGAAGATGGCTTCTATAATTGCAGTACCTGACACGCTGCACCTCTGGGACTTACTTGCTCAGTTTCTTCAGTTTCAGACAGATAAAGATTGGTATCTGTTATGTGTTGTTAATTTTTTGGGGGGGTGGGGGCTGTTTTGGATTTTTCCCTCCCCCCCTCCTTTTTTTTTTGGTAACTTTCTCGTATTTAAGTTTTCCAATAATTAAGTGTTTTGAGGCTCTTTTAAACATGCATGTTCTTTGTTAAATGTGTGCATTGCATTTAATTTCTATTATTGTCTCTCAGAGCAAATTTCAGATACGATTTTTTCATTGAAGTTTGTATGTTGTTAGTAAGAACAAGGAATTGTGTCACAAGGTGAAGTGACAGAATTTATAGAATGTGACATGTCTTGAATTAAAACCACAGACTTCTGTGCTTGCCCATTAGCAGCAATACTTACTTGCCTTACAAAATAGTTTTGTGGAGCTCAGGAAGACTTGTGTAGGGCAGTGTACAAATAAATAGCCCTGACTCCCCAAAGAACGGATGGAAGAATTTCACTTCTGCCCATTAAAAGCTAAACTTCACTGTACTCATCTTTTTTCAAGATGGCTCGCTAAACTCCTGTTATAAGTGAGAAAGCTTTAATTTTGCCTTCAGGTGGTAAATTTTGCTGTGTTTTGCCCATTCTTAATAAATGAAACATAAGGGCTTGGATGGTTTTTAAAAAAAAAATTGAGGTAGTGTCATTCAAAAAGATGTTGGAAAAAAGTACACTTCTGTAGCTTTTATATCATGTGTGTTGTGTCTTTAGATCTTTAGTTGAAAGAGAACTGATGTTTTCTTCCTGGTTTTGCCTTACGTTTGTTTTGTTTTCTTGGGGAGATATGTTCCTGCTTATCTTGCAGGTTTTAAACATTAAAAGTTGTTCTTAATATGTGAATGTTCAAACTTACATGCTTATTTGAAAAGAATTGTATGTGTATGAGATGATTGACATTTTGGCATGTTCTGTTTATTTTTCTGGTGAATATGAGAATATCCAGGGGCACTGTGGTAAAGTGATCCAGGAGGTATGTGTATTTAACATAAGATTACAAAGAGAAGCAATGGAGAGGGCAGCAGGTGATACAAAGAAGAGACATGAAGAGAGCTGGCTTCAACCAATATTCCACCCAATATCTCACCTGTACTAAAGAGCTTCAGGTTTTAGTTCTGGAAGAGATGTCATAAGGGGATTTATTATCTTCCTGTCTCTTCATCTATTTTTTCCTCCTGGCTAACATGAGGGCCTTGAAGGGAGGTGGCATTATTGCAGCTCCTGGAGTGCTTGGGAGGTAGCATCTGCACATGCTAGAAATAAAACCAAAAGATAATGCAGCACTGCTACAAATGAAGTCTTACCATCTGTGTTGCACCTTCTTAAGTAAGGTTTAGGTGATGCAATTTGGGAAGAGCACACTGGAGTAGATAATCAGGTGTAATCTCTCACAGCAGATGCTGAAATGGTTCACTTCTTGCATTAGCTTTTAAGTTTTTGTCAGAGGGGGTGTGCTTGGGGAAATAAACCAGTGTGTTCCTGTGGTGTGTGTTGCAGATCGCACTGAGAAGCATTCCACAATGCCAGACTCACCTGTGGATGTGAAGACACAATCCAGGCTGACGCCTCCAACCATGCCACCTCCTCCCACTACCCAAGGAGCTCCAAGAACCAGTTCATTTACGCCCACAACGTGTAATTAGTCTTATTTTCTTCCTTTTCTTCCTTCTATTCTGTATGTAAGAAACCAAAATAGGTGAAGGGAAATGTGCATGACGTGGCAGGAGCAGCATTTGGTTTTATGGCAATAAAGTAATTAAGCAAAACAAAGTTCACAACAGGTTAATGCATCTTTAAGGTATTAAGGCATTCAGCTCAGAGTTGTGTTGTTATTTCATTGACCACTTGGTCACCCTGTCAAAGAACAGCGAGCACTGGTTTCCCAGGTACTTAATGCTCAGATTAGCCCTCTTGTGAGAAGGACAGAAAACCTTCTTCTCTTACATGCCATTATGCTGTTTAAAGGATCCCATTCCCTTTTGTGTAGAAACTTCAGGGAGTTTGTTTGTTTGTTTTTTGTTTTTAAAGTGGAGATAATTCATAATGAAAAAAATACTAATCTTCCTTCTGCTTATGTTTCAGTGAAGAATTCTGATTTCAGTGCTATATAACGTCTAGTTAATATTGATATAAAACCAAAATTAAAGTCCTTTCATAGTTTTTATCTAGAGGTTTCTAGTCTGTTACCATGTCCCTAAATCACTTAGGGCTGCATCTCTGTCTCAGGTTATTGATGTAAACATATAACAAATCTACTAGTCTTGATGTACGCTGCATTCATATCAGCATAACTGAGATTTGAATCTGGCACGTTGTCTGGACTATTCTTTTCACAGCCATGAAATGATCCACATTTCTCATACGAAGATTTAGCTGCAAATTTTTTGGTCTCTTTTATACTGCCTTGTAATAGTATAAACATGAGAATGTGTTTACATTTCACGTTTTAAATAAAACATTTCTAGAACAGTAGAATACATATGCCTAAACAGAATGAAGGCAGCATCTTCTATTTGTCTTGCCTATGTCTGTTTTAGTCCCTTTCTGTCTGTTAAATACCTTATTTAAAATTCACCTCTATGCAGAAGGCCAGCTGGAGGCCTTTGTACTACTTATCCCAGGGAACCCCGTCCTGACAATTTATGTTGAACTTAAACATTGAGGAGGGTTTGTGCCAGCTATTCACATAAACTCACATTTAACCCAGTGACCCTGATCCTGCAAAGATTTGTCTGTTTTGCTTAACTCCAGCACCTGAATCATCCTGGATGGAGCTTCACTCTGGAGCTGCTTCAGTCTGAAGTTAAATTGTTTCTAGGTTTTTACAGATCAAGCTTTCCAGTGTGATGCCCTTGCCACAGCTCAGGATGATCTTTGGCAATCATAAAAGGAATATGACAATGTTCTTTAATCACACTTACAGTCCTCAGTGTACTCACAAGATTTCTAGATGTTTATTTGATTGAATTCAGCACTTCGGAAGGTGTGTGAACCACAGCTTGATTTTTGGGGCTCCTTATTTGAAGACTAAAAGTCTAAAAAACCCTGATTTTAATTGCTTTTTACCCTGTCAGATTTTGGAGTTTGGCCTTAGCTGTTCCAGCTTGTACAATGAACAGTCACTTTTGTCAGAGTGTCTGTTACATTGATTATTACTACAGCAGGAAAGCCTGCAGGCCAGACAGAACAGGATTTGTTTTTTTGTTTTCTGGTCTAGAATATATTTGTTTTCTTTGTTTGAGATGACTAAAAATTCTTGACATATTTTAGTTTGAAATTTTAAATGCTGAATTCTTTTGGAATAGTAACATGGTTTTGTTTCAGAAATTATGTACAACTCTGCCAATTGGCAAATTCAGATATTTGAAAAATATTGCAGATATAAGGAAAGCACTGAAATCATGGGACTATTTCTATATTTCTTTTGTTGTGGGAGAAGTCTTTACCTGCCTTTCTTCTCCCTATATCTATCCTAGGTAATGAACTCCACATTTGTCTGCTTTCTTGATCATAGCCCCAGCACCCGCTGCCTAGAGCAGCCCATTACTGGTGACAGAGTTGTTGGGTGGTGTCAGGGTAGATCAGCAGGACATGTCGGTATTCTTCCCAATCCTTATTTACTAAGCTCCTGGTATGATGACTTTCGGCTTTGTGAGTTCCTTGCAATCACAACGTATTTGTTTACTCAGCTACCTCACTCCACTGCAGCACTCAGAGCATGGTCTGGAGCCGCACAGGGGGCTGAACTTGCTGAGGCCAGCTTCTTTCTATTTCTGCATTTTCCAATTCTTGTTCTCACTAGCCCACGCAGCCAGGATAGGCAATCAAAAACTAGGATGAAACACAAGCAGAGGCTAGATAACAATTCACATAGCTTTTTCTGTAGTCCCTCTGGAAGGCGGTGACTAGACCAGCAAAAACTCCTTCAAAGATTTGTGGCAGTGATTTAAATATGGTAATAGGATAGTGATTTATATCTAGTAGTAGGTGTCCACCCTGAAAAAGGACTTCCTGGCCAAAGATGAGGACGATCTGTGAAGAAAATGACACGAGATTGGGATGTTTGGCTTCAGAGAGGCTGGTCACTGAGAAACATTGAAAGTTTTTAAAAGTTGCTAACTTGCCTTGGTTGTGCTTTTAAATAGGAAACACGTTAAACTAATACTCCTATGCATTTTTGATTGCAGACAAGTTCCTGATTTTTGATGGTTTTTTGGGATGGGTTCTGAGTGACTTTCAAAAAAGAAATTAGCAAATTTCTCCAGGGCAGTGGCCAGCTGAGTGCAGCTGCTGCTGGGTACAGTCACATGCTGTGTGCCCACACCTGTCAGTGTGCTGGCACACTTGTATTTCTAGGGAGCCATCCTTTTTCTTGCTGTCATTTTAGCAAATCAGACTCAGCCTCAACCATGTGTGTTTTGAGTGTTGCTGTTCCAGCTAACCTGAGTGGAAGAGGATGTCCTCAATTTGATTCTCTGCTCTGTTCTAGAGTGTGGATAAGAATCAAACTGAAATTGCTGCCAAAACCTCTCTGTTGTCTTCAGTATGTCTGCATGGATCTCATTGCCATACATTTTGAATGCTTAGTACTTCAGATAGTTATTCTCACAGCAACCTTGCAACAGGAGGGAAATGCTTTCTTATCCTTTTTAGAGATAAGGTGCTGGCACGTGAAAGCAGAGAGATTTGCTCATGGTCTCTGAGAAGTCTTCTGAAGTCTAGTTTCATGCCCTTGCTTCAAGGCTTCAGGCCACAGGGAGCATTGGCAGCATTTATACCTGCGCAGACAACTTTGTGTGCTCCATATGTTAGCAGCTAGGAAATCTGTATTGGAAAAAATAACCTTCTCATTGGGTGGTGTAAGGTTAAAACGTGAAAGTCCTGTTTTATAAACACAGCTGTCAGTTGTGTGTACAAAACACAAGTAAAAATATTCAGAGATAAACTGAGGCTTCATGAAATATGTCTGCACATTTTTTTCTACCCCAAAGAGCAATTTTTTTTTGGTCTTCAATCATACATGCACTCATGCTTTTTCTCTCTCCATTTCCCTCTCCCTCTTCTTAAAATCCTCTTACAAAAGGCTGGTATTCAAATGATGCTTTTCAGGTCCCAGGAGCATTTTGAAGGGGCTGTGTGAGAGGCAGCTGCTGTTATTTCCAATCCTTACAATGTTCAGCACCAGCTACTGGGAAATAGATATAAACTGCAGACTGTCGCTCTGTCTAAAGGCTAATTATCTTTGATTGTGCAACTTAATTAATTTTGAGGTCAAGTGCAGAAAACATAAGCTGATGGATTTTCGCCTCTGTCTCCTTTTCCTCTCTCTCTCTCCCCCAACCCCAATCTTTATTTTATCCTCCTGTTTCTTTTTCTTTCAGTAACCAATGGCACTAGCCATTCACCAACAGCGTTAAATGGAGCTCCATCTCCTCCTAATGGCTTTAGCAATGGGCCATCCTCTTCCTCTTCCTCCTCTCTGGCTAACCAGCAGTTACCGCCAGCTTGTGGAGCTAGGCAGCTCAGCAAACTGAAGAGATTTCTTACAACTTTACAGCAGTTTGGCAATGACATTTCACCAGAGATTGGGGAGAGAGTGCGTACCCTTGTGCTAGGACTTGTGGTAAGCAAGTATTTTTCCTGTTCTTTTCCCTCTTCCTTGCTTGATATGTTTTTTTAAAAAAGAGTGGGTCACATGCACTGCCTTCATCATACTTTAGGGATACCAAACATGCAAGAGTGAAGTTCTGGCTCTTGCTGACAGAGCTAACACGAGTAGCCTTACTAGCTTCCCACAAGCAACTATTCCCTAACAGGTGTAGCCTTGACTATTTTTGCCAGTATAATATTATGATGTAATGGTGTGAGAGGGTTTTCATTCTATACTGGCAGTACCCCTTATGTAGACATACCTTGAATCATGTAATGTAGTAAAATATGGTTTGACTTTCCTAGTTTAGTTGGATGGGGAAAGGAGAGAGCCCTACATATATAGTGCCAGTGGTTAAAAGGATGAGCTGAGTGTGTTTGGACTGCAGTTACTCAGTACAAAACCTTTTCTTGGTATCTTTGAACCAAACAATTATGAACCCAGTGAGGCACTGCTGCTACTTAAGTCACTATTGATAAGGTTTTTGCTGTGATGGTATAGCTGAATGAAAATTTCAGCTCTTTCTTACCTGTATCTGTCAAGTTGGGCTGCCCTTTTACGTGCAAGCTGTGAATCTGGCCCAGGATTCTTTTTACTCCCAGTAAAGTCCTCTCTCTGCCAGACATTGTTGTGTCCCATGTATTTCCTTCAGCAATAATTGGATGTACTGGGGAAGATGCTATTGTAGTGCTCTAATTTGCATCTGTTCTGAGCAGCTGCAATTGCCACTGATTTCATTTGGAGCAGAGACTGACAGCACTCTTTAGCACTAAGGCTGAGGGGTGACTTTGCAGTCTTTGCTTGTATCTTCACAAATCCCTACCTGACAGCAGTGGATGCCCTTTGACTTGAGTCTGTGTCAAAGGAAGTTTAATGTAGGCAGTATAAAATCAGTAAGTCTTGCTCTCCATTTGCTTCCATATTCAAAATAATTGTTTAATGGGGTTTTGTTTGTCACATGGGTCTCTTTGGAAGGGGAAACTAGTAAAGAAGGTGAAGGTGTCTTTGGGAACATCTACATTCCACTGATTTTCAGATCAAAACTGCTTTCCCACTGCTAATTACAGTTGATTTCTAAATTCATCTGAGGTCTTCGGAGCAAACTAGGATCTTTTCCTTGGGAAAATCCACATATCATGCTATTCCCTTGGTCAACCCTGACCGTGTGTGGAATTCATTATGACCTCATCTGTAAAGTAATGACTTTCCTGCATAGCCTAGAACATAGTAAACAGCGCTCTTTCAAAAGAAAACAGTAGAAAAATGTGAAATTAAAAAAGGATTTTGAAAACAGCAG